>NC_056751.1:359695914-359822602 GCF_019279795.1 Protopterus annectens
TATATATATATATATATATATATATATATATAAAAGATCTAGCTGCATATATATATATATATATATATATATATATATATATATATATATATATATATAAAGATCTAGCTGCATATATATATATATATATATATATATATATATATATATATATATGCACACACACACATTATATATATATATATATATATATATATATATATATATATACACATACACACACATATGTATGGACCAAAGGACCAATCACAATAACAGTAGCTTGCTAGGCACTCAGTATTACTGCTGTACAGGTTAAAACAGCATTGTCCAAAGCCAAGAATACAGCTTCTATGAGACCTGACAATATCCCTGGCTGTGTTCTACATGAACTACAGAGTGAACTGGCACCTCACCTGTGTGCCCTGTTCAATCACAACCTCACCTCAGGCTTTGTCCCTACCAAATGGTGCACTGCTACAAAGGAAGAGCAACTACAGACCCTGGGAACTATCGTCCCATTAGCCTGGCGAGTCTGATATGCAAAGGTATGGAGCAAATCATCATGGACCTAATAAACAAGGATATAGGGAATCTCCAAACTCTGGATCCCACACAGTTTGGTTTTGTGAAGGATAGATCATGCCTGCTCAACTTGGTCAGCTTCTTTGAGTCAGTCACCAGAGCTGTGGATTAAGGCAAGTTGGTTCATACAGCCTACCTTGATCTGGCCAAGGTCATTAATACCATTACACACTCAGGAATCATAGACAAACTCACTAATCTAGGCATCAACCAATATATCACTAGGTGGGTTGCAAACTGGCTCACAGATAGAACCCACAGTGTGAAAGTAGCTGACTCCAAGTCAGACTGCCGACCATTCACAAGTGGTGTCCCACAGGGTTCGGTCCTGGGTCCTCTCCTGTTTGATGCCTACTTCTCTGAAGTCCAGGCCAACACGAGGGGACTCTGGCTGACAAAGTGCGCAGACGGTTGTAAGTTGGGAGCCATTATTTACTCCCCAAGTGATGCTGACATCCTATAGAAAGGCTTCATTGTGACCGACTGGTGTCAGAACCATGGCCTTAAGCTCAATGCCAAAAATTGTGTCATCATCCCCTTTGGGAAAAACCTGCTTCCCATGAATGACCACATCTATGGTAATCCACTGAACACAGAAGGCGTTATAAGAGATCTGGGAACACAGGTTGACAGCAACCTCTTTTTTGACCACCACATTGCCACTGTGGTCAGAAAGTCTTTCTGTGTGGCACATCTCATTACTAAGGGTTTTGCATACAGGAAGAAAGAGGTCCCTCTACTCTACTCTTCCCTCATTAGGCCAATCATTGAGTACAATGCCCCATTTGGCATGTACCTCACTAAACACCTGCAACAACTGGAGAGGCCACAAATACCTCACAAAGAGGATCCTAGGCCTTAAACATTTGTCCTGTATGGACAGACTCAAAAAAACTCCAACTATTCTCTGTCTTATATCACCTACTTACAGGCAATCTCTGCTTGACTTACAAAGCCATGTCTGACCCAGCTCTGTTAGAAATGCTACATCTAAAGAAATCCTAATCCCTCTGCACCACACACTATAGAGACCTCAACCTCATTACCACAATTAACAGAACATGCTGGTGGGACAGGTTCATAACCCAGAGACTGCCCATGCTATGGAACAGACTTCCCATACATGTCAAGCAGAGCACCTCACTGGCCGTCTTCAAGAGAAATCTTGATGAGTGGATGGGAAATAGAAAATTCACCCCAGGGATCACTCCAGTGGCTCTACTCGACAGAGGCACTGGGAACTAAGGTAGGGTGGCACGACGCCAAGGTAATCCTATGGGCTAGACTTGTAAAGGCTCCAGAGCCATTAGCCTAGTACATACCTATGAACCTATAATAAACTTCCTCTTTGGATATGCTTTTGAGGCTCCTGCTCTGTTTTGTGAAAAGTTTTGTCAAGGCATTCCTTTCAACACCTGTTCAAAAAATAAATATTTGTTCTCTAGGTGAGTGGGGGGGGTAAGGTTCTCACCCTGGGCTCCAAATGGCCTAGCTACTCCTCTGCTGTTTATATATGTCTGAAAGCAGATATGCTATGTTCTGTTTGTCTTTTCAGTTTTGTCCCAGTCTGACATCAGAGAAGTACACAGAAGTTGGTTTCCTTTTGGTGGTAGGGGATGAGGAGACATGCTGTATATAAATATGACAGCAGCAGTTTGAAATATGACTGTGGGCATTTGTGACTTAATTTTAATCCAAATTTAACATCAGAGGGGGATATACAGAGAGTGACTACCTATTTTGAGGTGAAGAGATGGGGGCAGGTTTGATCCCCATACATATGTATCCTCACAAGCATTTGCTTTCTGAAATTTATTGTTAAGTGGTGTTTGGTCAGCTTTGTGCATTAAAAGTTGGATACAACTTATTCAGTCCTTCAAACAATAAAGTAGAATTTAACTTTTTTTCTATGCAGATGTTTTTTGTTCAGGCCATCATTGGGTCAAAAGGTTGGAAAAAAGTTCTAAAATGCACTCACGACATCTATAACGCTATGGCTTCTGGGTTCTAGCAGCTCCTGCTTAATTCAATTATTACAGGGTAGTTTTAGTTAGGATGTGCTGAAAGGATGCAGAAACAAGAGTTGGAGAGTAAAACTGAATTTCTTTCCATAATTAATGTTTTTGTTTATACAATCATTGGATGAAAATGTTGTTTAAAAAACTAACATACAATTCCGAGCATTTATAAGCCTCAAGGCTAAATACTGTTATTCACATTGCAGTTATTACAGTGTAGTCTTAATTAGTTAAGATGTGCTGAAAGGAAGCAGGTAAAGACTACATTTCTTTGATCATGGTTTTTGTTCAGGCAATCACTGGATGAAAAGATTGTTTAAGAACCTCTAAAATGCATCTCAGATCATATAGAAATCTCATGGCTTTTGGGGGCTGCTAGGCCTCCAGATCACCAGCTTTATATTGTTATTTCCACTGCAATTATGAGAGTGTAGTATTGGTTAGTTAGGATGCTCTAAAAGGATGCAAGTTGAAGATAAGACCAAGCCTTTTTCTTTGATCATGGTTTTTGTTCAGACAATCACTGTATGTGACCCAACAGTTGTTTAAAAAAATGTATCTCAGGGCATCTAGAAACCTCATGGCTTATTGGAACCTTGTGGACTACTCCAGACCCCCTAGTTTAATGCAGCTGTTGCCTCCACAGCTGTCAGAGTTCCCTGGGTAGTTGCTTGGGTGAACATGCTGGATGAATCAGTGAACAGCAGAAGGAATGAATGAATGAACTGCAGAAAAAAAAGAAGACTAAGACAAACTGCAAGGAAAAGGAAGAAAAAAAGTAGTCTGGGCAGTGTGAGTAGATGAGGATGGGTTGGGCAGTGGGGTGTTTCCCTAGAGTTCGGGTTGGCCCTGTCAGTGGGTGATCATATAAGAGGAACAGCTGCAGAGAGCAGAACCCCCCCCCCCAGAAAACAAGTGGCTTGAAAGACAGTCCTTTCCCTGGGAAGGAGCTCCTCCAAGCAGATTACTGAAGAAGTAATCCTGCTCCCTTTCCCAATGCAGAGTGGGTCTCCCCTACTCAAACAGGTCAGTTGAAAAGCTGCAGAGGATGTGCCTGCCCCCTGGTCCTTAGTGGTTCCCAGAGGAGCACAACAGAGGGACCAAGAGAAATGTAGAGTCACACATCAATGGCTGAGGTAAAGGAAAGTTGGAATCAAGACCAAAGCACCCCCCCCCCCTCAAAGATAACTTTTCTTTTATTTCTCTTCTTGCTGCTCAGGAACGGAATTATCAAGTTATCAGGACCTAGGTCAGTGTCCTAGCCACAAAAGCTACCTGACAAGCGGATAGTATAATTGTGCAGTGTCACTCTTACTTCCTGATTGAAAAGTTATCCTCTGAGGCAAAATTTTTAGTGACAAACAGCAAACACATGGGCCCAGGTCAGTTTTGATAGAAAAGTAACACTTACTTTCCACAAAATGTAATAATTTACAGGGAAATCTGCACAAGGAACAAAGGCTGTTTGTTAACCGCAAAATGTGTTTGATAAATGGACTACAGAGACTGGAAGACTTGGTCTCTTACCTTCTAACAAGTTTTGAGGTAAAATTCTGAAGTGCAAACCACCAAACACACAAGTGCCAGCCCCTTATAATACATTTTGAGAGATAAATTTAGAGATGAATAACTTTTCCTCACAAAAATTGCCAGATTAGAAAGAAATACGCAAAGAGACCAGAAACAAAAGTGATGTTCTTATCATAGAGCTACATCTTTGTTGTCTTATTCTGTTCTCCTCAACCTATGGGTTATCAGATTTGAAGCAGGCACTTTCAGAATCATCAGTCCTAGAACTCTGTCTCCTCTACCCATACCTCCCAGCTCTGTCTTCCCTCAGATCACGTTTACCTCCTCATTACTCCTAGAATAAGGAACAAAGGAAAAAATAATTTCACATGTCATAGATCAAGGGTAGCAGGAGGGCTCTCTCACATATAGCTTTAAAGATAGTGCACACAGCCAGTCATAACAACAAAACAACAGTGACAATTTGGAGGGGGAATAGTAAGAGTGATTGTTGGGAAGGATGAATGAAGGCAATATGGATCTATCATTATATTAAGTACATAACTTTGGTGTCCAGTGTTGCCTTTTCTATCCATGTCAACCTGTGAGACAGATCCCCAGCTGGTAACAATCACAGGATGCCCTAGGAGAGAACATTCTGCAAAATCGTGGAACCAAATAAAGCTCAGTACCCAGACTGAATGTCCAATTTGTAAAAATACACAAAGGTGTGAATGTAAGGTCAAGTAGCTGCCGCACAAATGTCATCAATAAAAGCCAGAGTGAAAAAAAGGCAGCTGAAGTAGCAACCACTCTAGTGGAATGATCCTTATGCTTAAGAGATAAATTCCTTTTGGGGAGTATGCAAAGCAGATACAAATGGAAAATCTTATGGATAGGGTCACTTTAGATACAGGCTCGCCAAATGTTTTTTTTTTTTGGAAAAAGAAACAATGAGCTGGTTGTATTTCCTAAAATTTTTGGTTCAATACACAAAGAATGTCAGTTGTTGATGTCCAAACAATGAGTCAGATATTCTCTCTTGTCACTGAAGTTTGGAAAGAAAATATGTAAATCAATGGGCTGATTCACATTAGACACAGACATTACCTTAAGTTGAACTTAATGGTTGGTCCTTAAGATCAGTCTTATCTTTGTGGAAAACCAAATAAGTGGAATAGAGGCTAGTGCTTGAAGTTCAGACACAATTCTTGCTGATTAACTACCACCAGTAACAGTTTTCCAGTACAAAAGCTTTAAGGACACTGTGGCTGCTGTAGCAAAAGGATGTCTAGGAAAAACTTGCAACAGTAGTCTGAGGTCCTAAGAAGTAACCAGATCACAAACAGATGGCAGTAATAAGAAGATGCCTCTCAGAAAAGCTTTGGAGAGCTTAAAGGCCACCACAGGTGTATTTTTCATGCCAATTTGAACGTTAGGCTGAATGTGAATGTGAAAATGGCAGCTAAGTGAACTTTAATGGTAGAAAAGATGAGACAGGACTGAAAAAGACCAGCCAAGAAGAGCATCTAGGGGTACAGAAAAAGGATCCAAGCCCTTGGAAGAAACTTAAAAAGAGTTTCTTCCAGTTAATGACATAAACCTTTCCAGTGGAAAGTTTTTGGGAGGAAGAAAGGTTATGAATAACTCTCTCTGAAAGCTTAGGATCCCTAACCATCACTGGAATTGGTGGAACCATGCAATTAGTTTGAAGGATTAAAGGTTTGGGTGATAGAGGCCAGAAAGATGAGAAACCAGAACAGAAAGATGAGAAACCAGAACAGAGTCCAGAACCTAGGGTAGGTGAAGAAGGTGAGGCCAAAGGAAGGAGAACCAAACTTGTTGGGGCCAGAAAGAGTCAATGACGATGACGGTTGCTCTGCAATGGGCTGCTTTCTGAATACAATTGATTATCAGAGGAGTCAGGGGGATAGGTGTATAGTGAACCCTGAGGCCAAGCATGCAGAAGAGCATCACTTGGTGATGGTCTCTCTAGTAGGATCGGGGATAGAAATGGCTGCACTTTGTATTGGATGTGGAGGTAAACAGCTTGCAGCAGGAGGGTCAGCCAGTGGCTGAAATCTGTGCCACTATCTCCAGATTCAGGGACACTTGTGAGGCAGAAGAATGTGTCTGCTTAGATTGTCTGCCAGGATGTTGGATTTCCCTGGGATGTGCATTGCAATCAGAAAACACTGAGAGGTATCACCCATTGCCAAACTCTCATGCCCTCTCGACACAAGGGATACAATCAAGTTCTTCTTTGCTTGTTCAAATACCATACCACCAACGTTCTGTCAGGCTGAATGGCAATCAAACCCTTGGGGAGAAGGTCCTGAAAGGTCTGCAGTGCTAGTTGGACTGCCCTCATTTGCAAGATGTTGATGCAAAGACTGGCCTCAAACTAAGACCAGGTGCTCTAGACAGTCTTCTCCTCAAAATGCCTCCTTCATTCTAGAAGAGAAACATCCATGGTCACTATGGCCTAAGCATGGGGAAGAACAAAAGATCAACCTGCCATAACCAGTAGAGATTCCAGCCATCAAAGAATGTGGTGTTGACAAGTGCTTGTTACAGAAAACGGGAATTCTACTGGATGAATAAGATAAGACCAATGAACTACCAGAGTCCACTGGAGTACCTGCATATGAAATCTTGCTAAAGGAACTAATCAAACAAAAGCAGCCATATATCCAAGGAGGCACAGAACTGATAATAGTAGGGGCTTGTGAACTTGAAGAATTTGAGAAGCCTGCAAATGAAGACATTTCAGTCTTGAGGATGGCAGTTTGGCTGTCTGACTGTTTCCAAATGGAAACCAATAAATTCCACTATTTGAACCAGTTCCTGGCTGGACTTTTTGTAACTCACCATTATGCCCAAGGGCAGTCATAGCTGGAGTAAGGAATCCCAGGGCTTTGATCAAGGATACCCTTGTGGAAGTGGTCAGGAGCCAGTCCTTCAGGTAGGGGGAAGACCTGGAACCACTGCAGCATGAGCCAAGCTGCTACTACTGCCATGCATATGGTGAACACCTGGGAGTTGTAGTGAGACAAAAGGGCAATGCTCAAAAATGATAGTGACTGGCTCTGAGTCAAAAATGCAGGAATCTCCTGGAATGCCTCACCATCCAGTGAATCCTGGAAAGAGTGCTATAATTTATGAAATAAGAGCCACTTTCTACCCTTCCAGTTCCACAACAATGACCACTGAGGAATGGAAAAGTGAACTCTAACTGCACTCAGCATATTTCCATCCTGCTCACTCTTAGCATCTCTTTTACCTTTGATACAAAAAATGAGGAACCATCATAAAGACCCCTCACTCTGTTTCAATAGAGTCAGCAAACTGCCAAAGAAGGCATATTTATGGGGGGATTTGGTCGAGCCTTTCCATTCATCAAGATTGGTATCTTCTGTGAAGGATTCCTCAGGGTAATCCAAGTGCCTCTTCTTGCACTTATGCTTCCCATGCCCGTCCCTGGAGGGAGACACACAAGAGGCTGGGGCCCTTAATATAGGACCTAATGACTGAGGCTGTCCTGGAGCTAGCTTATGCATAACCAAGGACATAAAATGGGGGGGGGGATTGGAAAAGATACAAAGCAGTTGCTGAGTCTTCAGTAGGGTTATCACCTGTTCCTCTTTGCGAGGGACAGTCCCACTTTGGGCAGTTGTGTCCTGCGGAAAAAAACTAAAAAATGGCAAATGTCCTGAGATTTTAAGACAAAATATATTTCTTACATTTTCTTTAGTAGTTGCATAAAACAGTTATTTTGTATCTGGAACACATAAATATTATAAGAAATAGCATAAGCAAAAAACCACAAATTCACCAGTAGGACTAGTAGACACAAGTTTATTTTTCAAGTTGAGCGCTTTCATCAAAGTAAAATTGACTTCCTCAGAACAATATACAAACAGTCATGTGGATTTAAATATATTACACTGTCACAGGATTTGTGAGGAATCTCACCAGTCAAACAAAAGATCTCTTGAATAAATTAATACCTTAAAGGCATACACTATAAACACTAAAAATACAATAAAATACTTTTCTATAAAGAAGTTATATAAAACTAAACCCTTTCCACTCTTTCTTTTAAAGCAGGCAAGATAGATATAAAATAATTTAATCCTGGACACAGACTAGCTGCCAAACGAAGCTGCCACATCAGTTCCCTCTTCTTTAAAGTGTTTTTCCAGTTGCCACCCCTGGGGTTTATTTCAATGCTATCTAATAATCCAAACTTAAATCCAGAGAAATTAACACATATTTTACTATGCCTGAATAAGGCATTGTTTTTTTTAAATTCTTAATGTCATATAAGTGTTCATATATCCTAGACCTGACAGCCCTCTCAGTTTTCCCAACATAAAACCCCAGGCAGGAATTACACTTTGCCAGATAAACTATTTTGCTAGTCTGACAGTTACCTTTTTTGAAAAACACTGTGTCCTGGTTGATATTGTCAAGTTTCAGACTAGCAGCCGATAGTATACATCTACACTGTGTACAACAACCACAGGCTTTGGTGAATTCATTAATTTTTTTCACTACTATTGTTCATGTTACCCTCCAAGGTAAGTTTCAAGTTGCGGCCCACTTTAGTACAAAAGATAGGCTGTTCACCCACTGCTTGTAAAATATTAGGGTCACCCCTAAAAATGTTCCAATTCTTACAAAGTATATTTCTGATGTCATTATAATGTGTACTATATTGCACCACACATGCCTGGGAGAAGTTATGGGTAGAACTCTCTGTTGTTTTACAGTTTTTGATTTTATCAAGACCTCTACCTAATAGAGGTTCATATTTAGAAAGTACAGTTTTGTACCTACCATAAATGTAGATGTTCGAGTGTATTCACTGCTATGAAAGTACAGTTTTGTACCTACCATAAATGTAGATGTTCGAGTGTATTCACTGCTGCAGTCATTACACTTGGGTTATCCTGCCGTCAGGCGGTCCCGCAGTTGGCCAGAGTTCCAAAGTCTTGGTCCGGCGTCGGTTGCTGTCGCTTCCTCCCTGACGTCAGTATGCCAGGGGTATATAAGATGCAGCAGATGCCATTTTCTTCAGTTTTTCTTGCCCCAGATGTCAGGTGCCCCCAAATAGGTAGGCAATACATATTGTTAATAAAACATACACCACATAGGTAGTATAGGGTAGAAAGGTATAGATAAGTCCCAGCTAAGAAAGAGGGGCTGGAGGGAGGGTAACCTAGACTGCAGCAGTGAATACACTTGAACATCTACATTTATGGTAGGTACAAAACTGTACTATGTTCATTGTATTTCACTGCTGCAGTCATTACACTTGAGTTGAATCCCAAAGCTGAGGGAGGGTGGCTGGTTCTATAGAGGATTTGGGGTGGCTATGAGGCTCTGCAGCACTGCAGTGGCAAAGCCAGCTCTGGATTTAGAATAAAGAGGCAAGTGATAATGTTTGGTAAAGGTGTGCGCTGAACTCCAAGTTGCAGCTTCCAGGATATCTTTGGTAGGTACTCCTCTAAGGTAGGCAGTTGAAGTGGCTGTTGCCCTGGTGGAATGTGGCCTAATGTTGCTAGGTACAGTTTTCCCATGCTGTGTGTAGCAGAAACAGATACAGTGTCCTATCCACTTTGAAATGGTCTGCTTTGAAATAGCCTTTCCCTGTGATCCTGCAGCATATGCTACAAACAATTGCTCAGATTTCCTGATAGCTTTTGTTTTGTCCAAGTAGAAACGTAGCTGTCTGTGTATGTCCAATGAATGCAGAAGTCTCTCGCCTTTATTCTGGGGATTTGGATAAAAAGTTGGCAAGTGAATAGTTTGGTTAAGAGCCACACTGGATACCACCTTTGGCATAAATGAAGGGTTTGTTCTTAAAGAAACCCTGTCTTGGTGAAAAATGATGAAGGGCTCTACTGCCATTAGTGCCTGTAACTTTGAGACTCTTCGTGCTGAGGTTATTGCCAGAAGCAGAGCAGTTTTCCATGACACATTTTAATACTGCTGAATTGGCTGACTCAAAAGGAGGTAAAGTTAGTTTTTCCGAGACAAAATTGAGGTCCCAAGTTGGTGTTGGTGCTTTCCGGGGCAGTCTTATGTTTTTAGCCCTTCTGAGATACTGTTTTAGCAATGGATGAGAGAAAATAGGAGGATCTGTGTTGTAATGAGCCGAGATGGCAGAGGCGTGGATCTTAATGGATGAAAAGGATAGGCCTTTGTCCAGCATCTCAGTTAAGTATTGTAATATCTGAGGAATATTTGGGACAAGAGGGTCAAAGCTTTGAGCCTGGTTCCAGGCACAGAATCTCTTCCACTTTTCTGAATAAGATTTCCTGGTGCTAGGCCTCCTGGCCTCCAAAATGACATCCATAACAGCTTTAGAGAGAGGTGTTGTCTCTGCTTGACTAAGGAATCTGCCATGCAGCCAGGTTTAAGGTTTTGAGCTGGCTGTGCAGGATCTGATTGTTTTGTTGAGTCAGAAGATGCGGAGTTTGAGGTAAAAATCCATGGTGGGCCTTGAGCTAAGTTCTTTAAGATTGGGTACCAGTGCTGGCGTGGCCAGTCTGGGGCAATCAGGATCATCTGTGGTTTTTCTTGTCTGACTTTTAGGAGTACCTTTGAAAGGAGAGGCAGTGGTGGGAAGGCATAAACTTTTCGGCTTTTCCTGCTGAACGAGAGAGCATCCACTTTCCATGCTTGTGTGTGATAAGTCCTTGTGCAGAATTTCTGTAGTTGGCAATTCATTGGGGAGGCAAAAAGATCTATGTCTGGGCACCCCCATTTTTGCGTTATCATGCTGAATACTTGTGGATTTAATTTCCACTCGTGAGGATCCATTATGTTTCTACTCAAGTCGTCTGCCAGAGTATTTTTCTTTCCTGGCAGGAATTGTGCTTGCAGATGAACTTGATAGGTTAGAGCTGTGTTCCACAAGGTCATGGCTTGTCTGCATAGGGGATAAGAATGAGTGCCCCCTTGCTTCTTTATGTACCACATAACGGTGGTGTTGTCTGTCTTTAATAATAGTTGTCCTGTATGCAGAAAGTCCTTGAAGGCTGTTAGGCATTTTGTACAGCTAACATCTCTTTGTGATTGATGTGAAGATGCATTTGGTCTGCGGCCCACTTGCCCTGAATACATTTTCCTGCCATGTGTGCTCCCCAGGCGTAATCTGAAGCATGTGTTTTTAGTGTCTGCCTGGCTGTGGGTAGATTGAAAGGCTGTCCCTTGTTGAGGTGACATGCCTGTGCCCACCATCGAAACTCCTGTGGGTAAAGTGAAAGGCTGTCCCTTGTTGAGGTGATATGCCTGTGCCCACCATCGAAACTCCTGTTGTAGGCAGGGGATTAGTGGTATTACTGCTTCCAAACTGTGACAATGTTGAGTCCAAACACTTGTTAGGTACCATTGTAATTTCCTCATATGCAGTCTGGCATATGGTATTAGTAGTATGCATGATGCCATAAATTCCAAGGCCTGCAGAATTTTTCTTGCAAGGAGTTGGGTTTTTGTTGCCATCAACTGAAAGTACTGAGGCAGTTGTCCTTGCTTGTTTGGCGTGAGATAAGCCATCTGGGCCGTTGTATTTAAGCTGGCACCCAGGAATATTATCTCTTGTGAGGGCACTAGTTTTTACTTATTTTTGTTTACTGTGTACCCTAGGCAAATTAGCAACCTTTTTACAAACACCAGATGCTTTAGAAGAATGTCCTTGCTCTCTGCTTGAATAAGGCAGTCATCCAAGTATGGATATATTTGAATTCCTTTTTGTCTGCAAAATGCAATTACTGGTGCCAGGCACTTTGTGAAGACCCTGGGCACAGTAGATAAGCCAAAGGGCAGTGCAGAGAATTGGTAATGCATTGAACCAGCTATGAATCTGAGATATCTTCTGCAATATTGTCTGATAGGGACATGCAGGTATGCCTCTTTGAGGTCCAAAGTAACAAGCCAAGCCTTCTTGCCCAGCATGGAAAGAAGCTGCTGTAGTGTCAACATTCTGAATTTCGGAACATCCAGGTAAGTATTTAGAGTAGAAAGGTCTAGTATGGGTCTCCAGGCTTTGCCCTTTCTGGAGACCAGCAAAAGTCTTGAGTAAAATCCTTGTTCCTGTTGTGGCACTTTTTGAATAGCTCTCATGTCCATGAGGGCTGTAATTTGTTTTTGTGCCTCTGCCCATTGATTTGGTGGCAGGTCTGGCATTCCTTTTAGCCTTCGTAGAGTGTGAAAATGGAACCTGTAACCTTGAGACACAATATTCAGAACCCATTTGTCTTGGGTGATTATATGCTAATTTTGTGAAAAAAGTGCTAGTTTTCCTCCTAAGGGAGCTGCCAAAAGGTAAGTGCTTGGCATTTGAAGGGGGAAGTCATTGGGACTGTTTCCTGTAAGGTTGTGACTTGTCTTCACCTCCTTTTGGGGTTGAGGCACCCCACTGTCATGGTCTGTAAGAGCCTTGGGGCTGAGATCTGCCTCTTTGTGGTCTGTCTGACACTGTAAAGGACCAATTCTTTGAAGGCCAATTTCTGCTAAATCGAGGTGGCTGTACCTGTAAGAAATCCTTCACTGTTTGCATAGATTTTGCCTTATCCTCCATTTTCTTTAATACCTCTTCTGCCTTAACACCTAATAAAATATCCTGCTGTAAAGGAGCATCCAATAATTTTGCCTTAACATGATCAGGTAAACCTTGTTCTTTTAACCAAGCATGCCTTCGAATCACAGATCCTGTAACTGCTGCTCTACAAGAAGCCTCTAATGAATCAAAACCACATTGCAGAGCATGTTTTCCCACTTGTTCAGCTGCATGCAATAAATCCTGCATTTCCTTATAGTCAGGATGTTATGAAATTGTAACCATTTTCTGTTTTAACAGAGACATTAAATATTGTTGGTATTTAAGCATGTGAAACTGGCAATTTAAAGCTCTCACTGCTAAAGTTGCAGAAGTGTAAACTTTCTTCCCCCATCTGTCTAATGCTCTAGAATCCCTGTCAGAGGGAACTGGATTTTTAGCCGTGGAAGCCGTTACCCCCTTTGGGACCCTGGGAAATAGTTTCAGGGTCAGCCACAGGGTTTTTATACAGAAATTTGTGAGAGTCAGGGACTCTGTAGTACCTGTCTGGCTTGACTGGAGCAGGGGGAAAAGAATCAGGATTTAAACTGGATTCAGAGAACACAATATCTAACACTGGCAGAATAGCAAGGGGCCTGTGCTGAGGCAATAAAAGAAAGTCTCTGAGCCTTTTCTTGGATTCTGAGTAATCCTGGCCCTCCCAATGGAAATGCTCCCTCATGGTATGTAAAGTTTCCCCAAAAGAGTAATCCTCAGGAGGAGAGGCTGAAGGAATTGATTCTTCAGCATCAGAGTCCTCATAGGGGGGTAAAGAGTATCCCTGGTCTGAAGAGGAATCAGAAGAAATGGAAACCTGGTCAGCAGAGTCATAGTCTGTATCCTGCCTAGGCCTTTTATCAGGAGGGGGATGGGAACCCCTGATCAGAGTAATTAAGTCTTCGGCCATTTTGAGCATCTGTTTTTTAGGCATGGAGGCCTGTCCAGGTGAATGCTGTACTTGCTTCTTTGTCTTTAATGGAGTTTTAGACTTGGTTGTAGTTTTTATGGTAAGCTGTGAAGGTCTGAAAACACCCTCAGAAGCCGATGCCTGCTCAGCGGCTCCGGACCCATCTGAGGGGTTAGTTTCCATAGGCCCAACACCTTGAGTTTCCAGAGGCCTAGACATCTCCACGTGGGAGTCGGAGGCAGCCTGTGGCTCTGAGGTAGCGGGTGTCAGGGGCTGCAAAAGCGCCTCACTGAGAACCAGCGAACCGGCGACTGGCCTAGAAGAAGCTTCATCGTCAGTTTTGGGCCTCGGATGCCTGTCCTTATCCTTGCCTTTGCGTTTTTTGTGTATTCCGGTCGTCGGTTGTTCTGACGGCATGGTATAATTAAACCTTCGGCCAAAGTAATGGCGAGCAAAGTCAAACCGTTTAATAGTGCGCTTGTTAAATCTAGCACAAAACCGACAACTAGTGACATCGTGGTCTGGGCCTAGGCATGGAATACAGTAAGAATGAAAATCCTTATGAGGTATTTGCTTCCCACAAGAAATACAATTATTAACTTTTACTGACATCAGCCTGAGGCAAGAAAAAGTTTCCCCAACGGGGTACTTAGCTTTATTGAAGACTTTGGTTCTGAAATTCCAATTGAAAATCTCAGGAGTCGGCCGACAGGCACTTGCGAACTGCTTTTGCTTCGGGCACCGCGCGGCAAGAAAGACTGAAGAAAATGGCGTCGGCTGCATCTTATATACCCCTGGCGCACTAACGTCAGGGAGGAAGCGACAGCAACCGATGCCGGACCAAGACTTTGGAACTCTGGTCGACTGCGGGACCGCCTGACAGTAGGATAACCCAAGTGTAATGACTACAACAGTGAAACACGAACATCCCCACTCTCTCAAAACCTCTTGTAAAATACCCTCTACAAATTCTAGTGGATAATCTCTCTCCAGAAACATGTTCCTCAGGTCACTGAATTCCTTAATAACGTCCTCAAGATGGCTCTTAAGTCCCGGATATATGAACACTTATATGACATTAAGAATTTAAAAGAAACCAATGCCTTATTCAGGCATAGTAAAATATGTGTTAATTTCTCTGGATTTAAGTTTGGGATATTAGATACCATTGAAATAAACCCCAGGGGTGGCAACTGGAAAAACACTTTAAAGAGGGAACTGATGTGGCAGCTTCGTTTGGCAGCTAATCTGTGTCCAGGATTAAATGATTTTATATCTATCTTGCCTGCTTTAAAAGAAAGAGTGGAAAGGGTTTCGTTTTATATAACTTCTTTATAGAAATGTATTTTATTATATTTTTAGTGTTTATAGTGTATGCCTTTAAGGTATTAATTTATTCAAGAGATCTTTTGTTTGACTGGTGGGATTCCTCACCTATCCTGTGACAGTGTAATATATTTAAATCCACATGACTGTTTGTATATTGTTCTGAGGAAGTCAATTTTACTTTGATGAAAGCACTCAACTTGAAAAATAAACTTGTGTCTACTGGTCCTACTGGTGAAATTTGTGGTTTTTAGTTTTTATTTTCACCAGTTTGCTACAATTATTTGGTTTTAAATAGCATAAGCAACTCAAATGCTACAGAAATAAGCTTTTGTTTTGGCAAAAAAGTTAACTTTTGTCCTTTACATTGGCCGTAGGTATGTTTTGCTATGCAAAATTTCACATTTCTACAAAAAATGTCCCACTTTGGGCATTTGAAAAGGTGGCAACCCTAGTCTTCCATCTCTAAATAGGAGGGGGTTCTCTTTACAACATTAAAAGACAAAACTGAAGCTGGACAACTGGACCTGACACTCCTTGGATCTGAGGATCTCACAGACAAAACAGTGCCTGGTGACTTGACACCAAGTTATCAAGGGCCAAAGCATACTACAAACTACAAAAAGACTTTACACATACCTAACTTAATGACCACAGAAAGAAAAAAGAACTAGAGAGAAAACTATATAAAACACTACTAGGAAAAAGATGAATAATGAAAAATTCTAAATTAAATGAGGAAAAAGGACACAGTTTTGCAGAGCTCTCAGGTTATGATCTGATTGCGACGGTGGCAAACCAGATCGGAGGAGACGCAGATCAAGGAAGTATGGGTAGAGGTGAAGCTCCTGGACTGAAGATTCTGAAGGTGCCATAATTGGATCTGAGTCTAATGTAACACTAATGTAATACTATTAAATGTTATGTGGGGCAGGCAAAGTACAAGGTTAAAATTCACATTTTGGAACATTTGGGAGACATCAGGAAGTGCAATTTAAAAAGTCCTGCAGCAGAACATTTGCATAAGGTCTGTAAATAGTTCAGATGCTAGTTTCTTTTTTAGTGTCTTAGCCCAGCCCTATTTGTTCAGAGTGGGTGATTTTAACAAATTAAATGAGCTGGAAAGTAAGATGATTTTAAATTACAAATCATTATGTCCTTGGGTTTAGATTTAGAAGTAAATGTAACCATTTAACCCTTTAACTTTTGGATTATTTATAGTTGTTACAGAAAATTGTAAAAAAATGTGTTGTGTAAAAACTTACTCTGTTGGCAGTCATTTAAAGTTTTATGTAATGTAAAAAAAACTGTTCAAGTTCATTAAATAATTGTTTAATTTATTGCTTATTAAATGAGTCCAACCTGTATAAATATGACCTGTTGCTGGTGATTTGTTATCCTGAGAAGGTGAATAGCTGAGCACTGGGAATAAACAGAACTGGTTGAGCAACCTAGTTTATCGTGTATTTTATTTTATTTTATGTCCAATAACCCGCAGGCTGGGATAAATGGAGAAGGCAACATCCGATCCAGCTGCCTAATAATAATGGTGTCAGACAAGTTAGTGGAGCTTAAGAGAGTCTGTGAAATATCATGGCATGATAAATAAGTTTTGAGGTAAATTTTTTTTAATGAAAACCTTCACAACCACTAGTCTTAGCCCTTAGCCATTATATTTGACAGAAAAATTATGCATACTCTCACAAAAAAAAAAAAAAAAGAGTTATTTGCATAGTGTCTCCCTCAGAGAACCACCAGTAAAAAAAAAAAAAAAAAAAAAAAAAAAGAAGATTATGAGGTAAAACTTTAAGTAACAATCACTAAAACACTAAAACATCAGTTCAAGGTTGTAACCTAAATTTTTGACAGAAAATAAACTGACTTTAAAAAAAAATGAAGTACAAGATAGTCCCCAGGGAACTGATTTGCCCAGCCTTAATGAAGAGCTAGACGACCATCAATCACCCAAAACCAGCAGACAAGGTTAGCCTTTGGCAGCAAGAAAGTTGTAATGTTTTGGCACTCTAGCCACTGATCTAGCTCCCTCAAACTGTGAAAGGCGCCTTAAAGCTTTGTATGCTGGCTAGCTGGAGCAGCCCTTGGTAGACTGCCCCACAGAGCTTAGCCTTTCAGACTTCCAACACAGGATTGCTTAGCGTCCAAGTATTTACAATAATCCATTCAACTAAATTTTATTTCTAAAAAAAAAAAAAAAAGGAATAAATTCAGTTCCAAACCCTCCTTCTACCAAAAAAAGAGAATGACTACAAAGCTTTCCTTTTATAGGTTTTATTGGGATAAGCACTTCAATCCTTGTAGACTTCTTTTTTTTTTACTCAAATGATTTTTATTGTGATACAATAACAAAATAATTTAATATTCATAACATTCAATAACTACTGAAGACTTCTTCTGATCCAGTTCTTACATATAAACATTTTATGATCATGTTGCTACTTTAAGTACTGTTACAGAGGGGGTGTACTACACTGTGGAGGTAACCCAGCTCCACCTGGATGGCCTTTCAATTGCTCAGAATGAAAAATATCTGATAGTATGTTACACTCATCTTCATCTGTATGGGGGGGGGGACTTTGCCCTGCACAGAACATAGACATCTGATATGATGTTAGAACCATCCTCATCTGCATGGAGATATTCGCACGTAGTGCTTGGTAAGCCCATGTGTCCAACTCTTGGAAATCTTGTGTGATGCAGAACTTTGATATTGACCAATCCTCTGTTATTTTAAAACCAGCCATTTTTTACATATAAACTCAAAATCAATCAATTTCATATGCATGGGTACTTGACTGAATTTTACAAAATGGTTTACAGGCATTTTTTTTTTGTGGTCAACAAACAACACTATGTTGTCTTAACAAATCACGCACCATTTGGCCCTGCAATCAGGTGTTAGCTTCAGGTTATTGCACCTTGATTATATTTTTGTCAGCTTTGAAAAACATTTACTATCATTTTTATGGTGCTCACACTTCACTGTGATCTATTCTACCAGAGTGTTATGAGGTTTTATATAATATATGTACTTATATGTATCATATCTATAGATATAGATATAAAACATAGGCTACTGCAGCAGTTTCCTCCCACTTCCCAAAATTTGCTGGTTGACTGGCTACTGTAAAGTGTCTACATATCTTGCATTTACCTTTGATTTTGTGGCCAGGGTTGAAACTGAAAATGATCCATGATAACTTGTTCACTTACTCAGTTAATAAATAACTGAATGAATAAATAAAAAAATAAATAAACATAAAGCCAGCTTATATCAACAGACTATGTCACCCAGTATACAAAGACAGTAGAACTACATAATGCAAATGCTAACATCTAGCAAAGGAGCTATTTAGCTAATATTTACAAACATATTTCTCACAGACCAGGGTACCCCTCTCACACTTCATATGATTGTGGTTCTCTGTAATAAGTTAAACATGTAAAAACTTCTAAACTCACAAACAGATGATATGGTGGAAAGATTCAATGAAATGCTCAGGCATGCTGTAGAAGGTGGCAGACAAGGAAATAAAATCCTGGATTCCTTGTTAGCATAATTGCATTCTGATTGAGATAGGTATTATATCCCTCTATTGGGTTTTCCTCATTCATGTTACTGAATTGTATCAGCTCTTTAGGCTTAAAAGATATAGCTAGAGAGAGAAAAGGGAATAAGAGAAATCTACTCACGGGAAACACTGCCCATCACCACATGGCACAAATGGAAGATTGGACAAAAACAGTTGTATCAAGTCAGGGAACATACGCACAGGGCACAAGATGCACATGCCTGTAGTCTAGAAAAGAGGTTTGAAAATGAGAGAATTTCACTCACTGAACTGACACTATTAGCACTTAGTAATGAAAACAAGTTCTAGGCCTTCTCTTGAGATGATTTTAGGATCACTAGAAATAAAGAAGACAAGTAATACTAATTCACAGCATCTCTTATCTGAAAAGGAAATTTCCAGAATATTAACACAATTTATAACAATGCTACACTCAACAGATTAGAAAACTCCAGCTGCAATAAAATACAGCCAAACAGCATAGTTAGAACTTGAATAGCAAATTAATAAAAATAGTTTTTCAGTGAAATAAGCCATCTGCATAATTCATATTCCCAATGTGTAATTATTCTTATATCACTACAAAGAAGAGTGTAATGTTCAGTTCATGTGAAAAGAATTCCTACATTCATCTCCAGGACTGTATAACTTCAGCATTAGTAGGTTGCATGTGTAGTGGTGGTGGTGGTGGGGCCATTGTCTCCATTCTGGGCTGGAAGGAAAGTTCTCCTGTGAAATTATACAGCTTCAATTTGAGCTCTTTCCAACATTTTGTTTTGTCAGGTTCTTGATATTCAGCATTTATTTTACTTATTTTGAAAAAAGAAGGCAGCACATAAATGTACCTTATAGTAAGTTTAATGGTCTTTGGTGTTGGAGAAATTTGAATTAGTCAACTGTAAGATTCCTCCACCCTTTAAACAACATTACCAAATATACCACATAAAAGTTTTAAAATCCTGGTACAATGCAGAATTCTTGTCAATCAAAGGCAGGCTGTGTCAAGAAATAAGCTTTTTATGGAACATAAGTGAAGGCAGCAAAAAACTCTTATCCGAAAGAATAAATTGAAGGATGACTTCAACCAAAAAAGGGAAGCACTTTCTTCTCTAAAGGACATGTCTAGTTAATACATTACCAGTAATTTAACAGTCAGGGAAGAAGGTACAGCTCAAACTATAGGATCCCTGAGGCAAGACTATAAAATAATAGGGGAGCCAAATAGTTCCTTGATGGCCAGTTGTGCAATAATGCACAAATGGCTAAATCAATGATTTCTCAGCTGAGGTTACTCTGTCCCATAGTACAATGATCTCAAAGTTGATTAAATAAATTAGTGAGAGTAGTAGAAGGACCCCTTTTTGATGGAGGCCAAGGAGTGTGTTCTACAGAAATGTTGCTTCTTGTTGTGTGACGTACTGACTGAAACATCATATGAAACATTTTGTTCCATACCAGCTGGCTTTGCACTTCTTCAGCTAACTGACTGAGATTTGACAGAATTCCAGAACCCATAAAATGTTTGCTCCAGCAGTCAACAATCAGTCTCAACAGGCAGTGAAATAATGCAACAAAATTAGTACCACACACCTGAATGCTTTAAAATATTTCATTATGACTTAGAACACCTCAGCTTCATTCCTGATCTATTGCCTTTCCTATAGGTTCTGTTGATGGACAGAGAAGCTAGAATCTACCAAGCATTAAGAACAACCTCATAAAATTTCTGATTTGTTAAGTTTGTCCCACACAAAAGGGGCAGATTCCACAACTTTAAATGGGCACCCAAATTTCCCACATACCTACATAATATAAACATTCTCCAGGGTCACAATACTTCTAGGGAAGGAGAGATAACTTGAAGAAACAGACTGACAAGTTGGTTCCCATCAAATGTGACCCTTACTTCAGAAATATTAGCTGGATGCCTCTCAAAGACTGGATGGAAGAGAACACTGAAGACTGACTTCTCAGTGTCAGTAGGATTACACCATTACAGTCCTACTACTTCAGTAGCACAGAACTACTGTAATATTTAAAATCTAACAAATGGATTATTACAGCCCCATAGCTGTTAAACAGTGGTCTTTATGGAACATGTGGCAATCTACATGAGAAGCTATATGGGCCAAGTTCAGCAAAATTTGAGCTGTACTGTGAATTGAGGCCCTGTAAGACTATGGGTAGAACAGGTATATGCTTACGAGGTTTGGCTTTAACCAGTTACCAATACCCAAGTACAGTACTTCCTAGAACCATGTGCTTTTGGAATTATATCCTTTTTATCATCCAACAGTCTCACTCAACAAAAATCTGATGTGGGCACAGTGCTCCACTAAGGTGAAGAAAACAAAGGAGACAGTCAAGGGTTTCAACTGCCTGAAAGATACATTGTGTGTGCACCTAATAACCACTGCAGATGTTAACAAACACTTGTCAATGCCTAAGTGTTGAGTTACAAAGCATTAGTAAATTAGCATTAGACAGTACTGGTACAGGATGTTTGTGGCAACAAGAAGCATTCTGACATACCTGAAGGGGGAGGCATATATATGCACATGAACATGCTCTTGCAAGTACGCACGCACGCACACGCACATGTACATGCACACACACACAAACAATATGCATGCAACTACACCTACCCATCAGGTTCATTTTGAATATTCTGAAAGCTAGACCTTTTGTCAAACATTTAGCCTTATGTAACAATATTTTTTCCTGTATTTCATGGACATACACACTACTTTGTTCTGCTAAACTGAAATACATTCTGCAACACAGTACAAAGCCTTGGTCTGGAATTTCACACAAAAATGTATCTCAGTAGCTTGTTTACTAAGAATGAGTTACTTAATTATTCTGTGTATAATCAAACATATATTACATAGGGTGGAAAGTACTACAGTTTATAAAGGTTCTCATCTGTGATGGATCTGAATATGGACAGGAACAGAAATTATCTAAAACTTCCAAAGCTCCCTGAAAAAGACTTCAGCATGTAACTTCTCTGTGTTTCTGCTGTGTAAAATGTTACTGTGCATAGGTCTTCTACACATTTACTGCTGAAAACAGTGTGCATAAGTTGTACATGCAAATTCCACTGGGCACGTATTCAGACTTCACAGTTCCAGCTGAGAGGTCGACTTGACTTTTTGGTTTTATCATTTATTTCATACTGTATAGTGTAAAATATTCATGGTAGAGAAGCAGCCCACAGGAAAAAAACACATATGCAATATTATTAATTTGGGATATTTTTCTTGATATCAGCATCCTTTTGGATGCATACGATGGACATATTTGTTACTACAGGCAGCTTAAAACAACTGAAATGAAATACAAAAATTACTATAGCCTGACGTATACAGAATAAATAATATTAACTATACACTGATATTCTTCAGCTATAAGCATTATTTTGAAATATCCAAGCTGTAATATTTTGCTTTTTATTTTATTATGACCGACAATCAACATAGAGCACTTTAAAAATCTTTGGAAACCAACAATTGACACCGCATTATTGAATTAAAAAAATATATACAATAATAACTCTAGAAAGCAATATTTGCCACTCTTGCACTTTTCTGACTGTAGATGTGACATATTTCTTTGCATTTTATCAAAGTAAATACACATTATTAAGAACATAGCATGATTGTGTGATAGTGCTATTTTGAAAAAAAAAATACTTCTGATTTTCTACTTTGCATACTAAACATACAGCTTGTTTTTTTAAATATCTATGGAAACCAATACTTGACAACTATATTGCTGAATAAAAAAGAGAGACATACTGTTGGCAACCCAACTCTGCTGTGTGCTCACAATCTGTATTCTGAGATCCTCAATGTGGGTTGGAGGCAGAATTCCTGACTGCAGCCATGACATTTTGATTTGGGTTTAAACTCTCTTTAGAAACCAACATACAACTCTGTACTACTGATTTTTTTAAAGGTCTGGAAAACAACATTTAGAAACATACTTTTTGAATGGAGTTGTCATATTCTGCTTTGCATTTATCAGACATAACACAAACTGCTTCACACTTGGCAGCTCCATCTGAGAACGGAGCTTTTTAGCTTGACCTTGAACTTAATCATTATTGCATACTATTGTACAGTTAGAATTTTAGTTGCATAGTGTCTGTGACAGAGGAGAAGGTCACGAAAAATACAAGGACAAAGTTACTCATTTAGGACATTTTTTTTTATACAAGCACCTCCCTCTGCAGATGTGCAAAATGGAAATGCTTGTCATTAAATGCATCTAAAATAGCAAAGATGAAATATAGCAATTACTACAACTTGCCAAGTTAGACCAGTTCCTAAATGAAACTATGTTCAAGCTGCACTTATTACGGTAATGGTAGCATGCTGCATACTTCCTTTAAACTTGAAGTACGGTGAATCTGCTCAGATTGTGTTTCCTGAAAATATGTGTGAATGGTGGCTCATAGCATCCAGCTACTCAACACTTCTCTACAACTCTCTCCATTATTCTCCTGGGAGTTCCTATGGCTCCAAAAACGTGTGTACAGGGTTATTGATACGGATACTGTATTTATTTATTTATGTACTTCCTTACTTAATATTTGGTAACCTTATAGGACAGGCCATAATACCTTTTTCAGTCATAACCCAAAAGTAGAGAAACAAAACAAAAAAGAAGAATATTCAAGAAGCAAACCATGACTAATAAACACAAAATCAAAAGTTTCAGAGAGTCTTGCAACAAGCATGCTTTTTGCAGATCCTTATGTTACATTGTCCTATATTCAGTGAAACAATGCAGAGATAGAGCTAACAGTAAAATTAAAGTTTACAACTTTTGAATTTCAACATTTCAGGAAACGAGCAGGACAATATTTAGGATAAAAGCATGTTATACTTGAATCAGCATGCTGTCAGAATTCAACATTTCAAACTGGCTGTGTTGCTGGAGGTAGTATGCTGTTTGTTAGTAAATGGTGAGGTTAACCTTTGTCTCTAAAGTGCTTACACTCAGTTTCCTTATGAAAATGTTAAGAAAAGGCCTCTGGCATCTTAATTCAGGTTTGAGTCTGTTCTATAATCCCAGGTCAAGTCGAGAGAAGGCACGTTCTCCAATAGCTGTTTTATATGGGCATCTGTTTAATGTGATAGATTTCGCCCCAAGTACTTAAGTACCCGCGGTGGTGGTGCTGCGGTAGTATTGTCGCCTCACAGTAAGACGCTGACCAGTTCGACTCTCAGCTAGAGCGTCTTCTGCGTGGAGACATGCGTGAATGGGCGTACCCTCGTTGAAGGTTGTGCATCAGGGCTGGCAACTCGGCACATAAAAATCAACTGCCAATCATTAGCGGACCGGAGTTCAGCTGTGGTGACCCCTAACTGGGAAAAGCCAAAAGCCACAACAACAACTTCCCAAGAAGTAAATTTGATCTAGGAGGGATAGCTGCTTTCCTAAAGGTATGCAATAGCCACTGTTTAGTAGTTTATGAATGAGTACCCAAGGGATAAGCTGACCTTTCAATCAGTAGAAGTAATTTTAGATGTTGTTAGGAGGTAGCAATAATGAGATCTACTGTCAGCAAGGAGGGTGAATCTGCAAATTTTATTTTCCGTGACATGAAGTCTTTGGGAATTTTGTGGTGAGTGAAAGGGCAAGCACAGTAAATAATTTTTCTTCTGAGACTTTTTCAGGAGCTCAGCCATACCAGAATATCTAATATCTTAGAAATGAGTATTGCTATAAAGCGATGTATATAACATGCTTAAATATAATATTCCTCTAAAAGCATTCTTTTTATGGTTATAAGATGGAGCAACTGAAAACGAAATACAGAGTTCTCAAGTATCTACAGAGCTACATTCAGATAAATATGTACATTTTTCATACGTTCCTTGGAAGGGTTATGTCAGGGCGACAATACTGGGTACAGGACATTTTAACCCTAGACGATTTGGCCCCAACATTAACAGATTCCAAAACTATATATGTAAAACTTTAAATATACGGATCTAACATTACTACAGTATAAAAAACAGAACAATGCCTACATAATAAAACACCCATTAAAAACTTCAACTACGCTACATAAACATTAAAATCTGCTAGATTCAATTGCAGAACTGACACTAGTACACAAAAGTACAAGATTAAATCAAAGAATACGAGCCATAAACAGAAAATGTTATTGCCAGCATGAAATCTTGCTAAAATACTTAAACTGATTTTATAGGGAATGTATTGCCAGCATTAAGTCTTGAGCTCCTTCTTGTGCTACTTTTATGAGATGCAAGGCACAATGCATTGCTTCTAGTAAAGCAAAAGAAAAGTAGTGTTTCATCTCAGCGCACTAAAAATGTAACTGTGCCACCTCCTGGTCCCCATTAAAATAGCAATAATAAAATTAGTGTCTGAGCTAAGACGATTTGAATTAAAAAAAATAAATAGATAAATTACAAAATGCCCGTGCATGCAAATAGTTATGTCATGCCAGTTGTACAACTTTAGAATACCTACGTGGAGCTGCTCACAATTTCTTAATGGGCTAACTAAAAATAATAAATATGTTACCTTTCAAATTGTTAACTGCGGTGGTGGTGCTGCGGTAGCGTTGTCGCCTCACAGTAAGACATTGTCCCGTTAGATTCTCAAAGCGTCTTCTGTGTGGCAACATGCGTGAATGGACGTTCCTTCGTTGAAGGTTGTGCATCAGGCCCGGCAAGTCGGCACATAAAAACCTACTGTCAATCATTAGCGGACTGGAGTTCCACTGTGGCGACCCCTAACCGGGAAAAGTCGAAAGACACAACAATGTTACCTTCCAAATTAAAATTTCAAATTGATTTTATTGTACACATTAGACACTGTAATTAATTAAATTAATAATATTTACAAATTAAATAATATGTTAAACAAGTACACTTTAAAATGTTAAATAATATATTAAACTGCTATGTAAAATTCCTGAGTAAAATATTAAGTAGCAAAATGCTTTTATTAAATATAATTGGGGTCAAATCATCCAGGGTCAAACTGTCCAATAAATATTTTCATAGACAATAAATATGGATTTAAATATGAAAGTGTACCCAAATACTTTGGGTCAAATCATCCGGAGTCAAACTGTCCTGCTTCCATAATATTAGGCTTGAGCCCAAACCAGAAATTTATGGCAACGCCCTTTCATTTGTTTAAGTAGCATTACTTTCCAAATTAAGTATTGATGCACAATGAACAGTGAAATATGGTTTTCTAAGAAGAGTTGAGACTGTATCCTTTGCATTTTATCATAATGGAAAGTACAACATGATATTTAAAATGTATGCATAAAGCACCGCTTGACTCTACTGGTAAATTAAAGTCATGAGACACCTAGCAACACAATTATTCGGCTATCGATACCAACAATTGACACTGTGCTCTACTGTGCTAATTTAAAGCTGTGTTTTAATGTTGATCTGCTTTCTGTTTGATCAGTGGATGGGAACAATAACACTGTTTTTCACAACAGACTAAGGAAAGTACTGTTAATGATAAATAATATCCTTTTGTTCAATGGCAATAGTAGCACTGCTTTGCCCAATACAAATTGAGCACATCTCAGAAGGAACCTGGCAACCATTTGAAATGTCAGGATCTGCTGCAGCGAGTCCCGAAATGTGGAGACTGAACTGCCAAAAGAATGAACTTAAACAAGTATGATATGCCATTTTTTGGAATAATCTTTTTCCTCCAAGATATGGCGATCTTGGAGTTGGTATATATAACTTTGGTGGCTTGCCCACCACATGATCCGCTACAAAAATAAGTTCAGAGGAGAAGAGTGCTTTTTGAAATTTGCTCTTTTCCTATTTTTTCAGTCTTTTTTTTTTTTTTTATTCAGCACTCAGCATTTTGCGTGCCAACATTGCAATAGGAAGCCGAGGAACCTTACTATTCTAAGTGGAGCTGTGGCATTTGCTTTGGATGTTATGATGATGGAAAAGCAATAAAACATTTTAAAATATCTGCAGAAACCAATATTTGACAATGAATTGCCAAATTAAAAATAAGGGCACACACTGTCAGCAACAAAACACGTTTGTGTGCTATCATGCTATATTTGGAGATACCTGAAATTGTGACATTCTACACTGTATTTTACAGCAGGTAAGAAGAAACCTTCACTACTTTGAAAGAATCTGTGAAAACCAAATTTGGTATTGTAGTATGTTTCTGACTGGAATAATGACATTCTGCTTTGCATTTTATCAGGCAAAACACACATTGTTACTCTGGAGTCTATTCTGGGTTAAGTGCTATTTTGAAACATCTGAGCTGTGACATTTACCTTTCCATATTTATTAACAATAATATGAGCTTATAGTGCCTCTTCTAAGACATCTGGGGCTGGGGAGAGAGACTCTGATAGGAGCTGTGTTGTGTTGCATTGTACTTTACAAAAAAGAGAAGTAACATGCATTATTTTAAATTAATCATGGAAAACAATATTTGGCATTGTAGCACTTTTCTGACTCAAGCTGTGACATTATGCTTTGCCTATTAACAGAGGGAAGACCCCACTAATTAACACAACAATATTCTTTAGAAAAAACATTATTCTGAAATAACCAAGCTGACATTTTGTTTTGTATCTTATTATAGTACACAAATAAATGCATTTTCAAATATTTGTAGAAACCAAAATTTGACTTCCTCTAGATGAATAAAAATAAACAAGCTCATACTTTAACACAGTACCCTCTCTCAGAACAAAAATTCTGAGACACCCATGGGCACCGATCCCCAAAAGGAGTTTTGACATTTTGCATTCCACTTAAAAGCAACATATGACACTGTACTGTAGAAAAAAAAAGTTTCTGACTGGAGATTTGACATTCTGCTTTGCATTTTGTCAGACAAAAGACTCATTGTTATCAATACAGTGTTACTTTATTGCAATAAATCACTATTTTAATATAGCCAGGCTGTGTTGTGTGTTATGATATGATAGAAAATCAACATATACCATTTTGAAATATCAGTGTAAATCAATATCTGACACTCGCACACTGGTGGTAATATAGTATACTTCTATGTGCTCACAACCCATATTATGAGATACTCGACTGGACGGGGACTCCTGACTGGAGCTGTGACATCTCATTTCACTTTGCACTTTAAGGTGGTGGGGATGTAACATCTGATATTTAAAAAAAATATTCCAGAAATTAACATTTGTCACAATACTACTGACCAGCCAGAAAGAAAACAGTGGTCACATTTTCTTCAACTTCATAGTATAAACTATTTTTTGCATATATTAATGACACAAACCTATTACGTATCTATTAGCATTATGAGACAAACCTATTAAATATCTATTAGCATTATCAGAGTTAAAAGAGCTACTTGAAGTTAATGTTAAAACCTTACTGCCGTTTCTCTCATCTTGAGCATTTTCATTCTAGCATAGTTCTCAATTTTGTCTTCATCTTTATCAGAAGAGGTATCTACATTTTTGATTACTTTGTATACTGACCACATAAGAAAACTCAAATGGAGCAATATATTGACTGCAAACATCTCCAAATCAGCACAAAATGACTTCCTGGCCCAAAGGATCACCTCAGATATGATCCTGGCAACTGTTATGTCCTAAATGATAAGGGATGGTTCATACCATTGGCTGTCCCTCAGGAAGAAATTCTAGATGTAATTCAGAAAACTCGAGTCAGGTTTTGTATCCCAGGATTAGCAAGAAATAGAGTACAAAGGATTAGTCCAGATAAAATCACTTTAGCTAGCAGATACATTTGTCCATCTACCTACATAACTTAACAAACGACTTGAAACTTCAACAAGGCATCTTTATTCCTCCCATAGGAAGGGTATCAGAGAGAGAGTCTCCTAGATCTGCTAGCTAAAGTGATTTTATCTGGACTAATCCTTTGTACTCTTTCTTTACGGGAGGAAATTATCTCATGTGGAAGGCCTCTATTCACTCATTAAATTGAGTGCTTAACAACTAAATTGGTCTTACACTGCTATTAAAAGATTTTTAGTCAGTATCTCATTAAACATGATTCACTGCATTGACTTATCCAACATCTGAGATATGAACTCATAGATCCCCTGGTGGTTCCCTGACTTGCAATCATCCACCTTTACTCTTGCTCATTAGGTTAAATGAGACCTAGACTACAGCAATGCTGGCACCATATACTATCTCCCCAACCCATCATCCAGTGCTGCTTAGTCTCTTGGTTCTGACCTAAAGGGAGATAAGTAATATGGAGAGGACTGGGAGATTTGTGTGCTTGCTCTGATCCATGACTCATCAAGAACTACACAATTTTGGAGTGTCTGCCCTGAACTGCAGTAAACCAGAATAATAAATTTTACTTTTCTGCAATCTCTGTCTAGCCTGGCTTTAAGAAAAACTTTGCTGGAATTTTTACTTAACCATGGTCTGGTCGGAGATGTGTCATCTGGGAGCTCTGAGAGAGATAATGCACAAGAATTTCTGTATTGTTTATATCTCTTTGGTGCAGAAAACAGAAGAAAAGCTACAGCATATTTCTAGCTTTTTTTATAGGGGGAGGCAAAAACTGGCAGTTTTTGGAAGCAATAGAAATCTGAAACAAGAAAGCACAGTTGTGTAAGCTGATCTTACCATAACAGTAGATGTTTGAATGATCAATGCTGCAGTAGCCTTAACTACCAAGGATATAAAAAACATACATAACTCATATAAATTGCAACCATGAACTATTATAAATCTTTTGTTATATTATATATAAGCATTTGTATATTGCCAACATATCTTGCATATCTTTTTTTTGCACTTTTTATATGAAATGTATTTTGTAATAGATGATTTGTATTTAATTGATTTGTTAATTGATCTTGTCTCTTGATTTGTCTTTCATAGCTTAAATTTTAAGTAACAGTTGGTGTATTTTAGTCTGAGGAAGTGAGTTGGCTGATCGAGAAAGCGCTTACTGCTTTTTATTAAACAAGTTTTCTTTCAGCCGTGACAGTCCGTATTCTTTTTTTATTAATTTTCTCTGAGGTGAATACTGAGCATACACCCGGTACCTGCAATTGTTTCGTTTTGATATAACAACCATCCAGCTTCCAAAGCATTAGGACACCTTCCATGCACTTAAACTGTTGAGCAACTCAAGCTGAGCTGACTAAAAGACACGTTTAAGCACCTAGCTCTTCAGAGCATTCATGCCAGCAGAAAGACAGAAGCTAAACCCTGAAAGGACAATGCTAGGAACAACAAAACAAAAATGTCCACACCCTGGCATAACAAGCACACACAGAAAAGAAAGCAAATATCACTGTTATGGTAAGTTCAACTTGCAAAACTGTACTATGTTTATCACACTGATTACTGCCGCAGTAACCTTAGCTACATGGGTAGATTACCTTAGCTAATTACATTTGGAAGATGGAAGTAGAAGAGTACATGAACCCCTGGAAAATGGTCCTAGCAAAGCTTGATATGGATATAGAGAGGGAATCAAGCTTATATTGCTTTGTAAAAGTTCACAAACAGAACCATGGCACAGTGTAAGAGCTGTAACAGGCATGGTCCAACAGAACAAACAGACGTGCACTTTACAGTAATAACGTTTAATGAAAAACTAAGCACTTTCATCCTACAATACAGGACTTCTTCAGTTAAGAAAACGGAGGGATGGATAGCTTGGCTTAAAATAAACTTGGCTACCATTTTAGGCATAACAAATTATTAGGTCTCAAAGAAACCCTGACCTTATGGAAAATGAGGTAGGATTGACTCACCATAAGAGCTTGCAACTCAGATACCCTTTTTGCAGAGGTCAGGGCATTCAGTAAAACTGCTTTCTGTGTTAAGAACCAAAAGTCAACCAGATTAGATAATTCATATGGATCAAGTGTTAGCTTGTCTAATACAAAATTAAGATCCCAAGGAGGGGCCACTGGTTTACTTAGAGGCTTCTTATGCAAAACCCCTTAAAAGAACATTCTGACATGATACTGCCTTGAAAGAGGAGAATCTATGGGCAGATATGCTGAAATGGTCAATAAATGGACCTTGATTGACAAGTAAGAAAGGCTATAGGATAATATTTCACACAAACATTTTAAACTAAAGAACAGCTATCCCTGAAATGGTGCTGGTTATGTTGTTAGCACCAACTAAAAAACCTTTTCCATTTGTTAATATATGACCTTCTTGATGCAGGCTTTCTTGTCTCCATTAGTACCTTTTGCATGCCCTCAGTAAACAGGATCCTAAAAGGCATTAACACTTTATCCAAGTAGTCGACTGAAAATGACTAATGTCAGAGTGTACCAGATATCCCTGTTCTTATGTGAGTAGATCCAGTCTGTGAGGAAGCTTGTGGTAATTGCCTCTTGCTATTTCCTAAAGAAAAAAGAACTGCAGTTGCCTAGTCCAGAGGTAAGTCATGACAATGATCTTGTGGATTCCTTCTGAACCTTCAGACATACTCTGGATATTAGTGGAAAGGGTGGAAAAGCATACAGGAACATTCCTGTCCAAGGAAAAGAAAAGGCATCTGTATTCCAGGCCTTCTTGCACAGAGTCCTGGAACAGAATATTGCCATTTGATTGTTCAAAGAGGAGGCAAAAAGGTCTACTTGAGGAACTTCCCACAAATAAAATGCTGGAATCCCCCCCCCCCCCAATCTAGTTTCCATTTGTGAAGATCTGCCCTGCTCCTGCTCAGCTTATCTGCCACATAATTTTGCTCTTATGAAATGTAAGATGCCTGTAGAGTGAGAGTGTGCTGTAAAGCTATAGCCCATGCTAACATGGCTAGTCTGCAAAGGGGAAATGACCTGGTTCACCTGTACCTGGCAATATACCATATGACTGGTATTGTCTGAAACCACTTTCAAGAGGTCTCTCAGAAACTAATACAAACACCAACAGCAAAGCCCACAGCAGAGAAATGACAGGCTGCAGCAAACTGTAGTTTAAAGTCTTTTAATAACCTTTAAAACCCAAAAAACATTGAATATCTCAAGCACTTTCGCCTGGTTCCTACCAGGCTTTATCAAGATACAAACATAAAAAAGTAATGCCCTTAAATACAATAACCATTGGTCACATGGTGTTTTTTTAATTGCTTCAATTTAAGTTAATCAGTCAGAAGTACTTCAACTGAATTCCTTTAAAAAACAAATGTTAAAAACCTCACTGACATTTATGCATTGCAAAATATTTAACAAGCCATATACTTACAAAAAAACAATACATTAATACCAAAATACTTCCAGACACATCATTCACTGTTAAAAAACATTCTTTCAACCATATTATATTAATGTTCTATCTATAAAATTCTAAAAAAATATATGTAATATATATATATAACCATATATAACACTACAGTTTCGCTTTACGTAGTTTGAGTACACTTGAAATACTAATACTGTCATTTAAACCTGGGGACCTAGCTGCGTCTAATTTTAACTGCCATATAAGTACTTTATATTCCAGGAATGTTTCCCAGTCTCCTCCCCTAGGGTCCTGTGCAACCTGCTCCAGTACCATAAATTTAAGTTTCATATCAGGGCACTGTGTATAGTGCTTATAAAAGGCGTTTGTGTCTTTCTTTTTAGAGATGTCATTTACATGTTCATAAATTCTTCGCCTTAAAGGCCTTTCTGTCTTCCCTATATAAAAACTCCAACATAGAACACAGATCCCCATGTAAACCACACCCTTGGTTGCACAATTATAATATCCAGTTGTATGGACCTTAAAGTTCATTGAAGGTATATATACACTACTATCATTAATAATCAGAGAACACTGTCTACAGGCACCACATTTATGTGTGCCTATTTTCGAAACAGCAAAATTAGTTGAAAGATGATTTTTACTTTCAAAAAGACCCTTCAAATTCATGTCCCTCTTTTTTTACAAAACTTGGTTTCTCTGGAATAATGTCATGAAAATTCTCCTGAAGGGTCAAAACAGGCCAGTATTTCAAAACAATTTGTTCCAACTGTTCAGCGTCCCTAGTATAGGTGTAGACAAAGCTACTATGCCCATCAAATTGTTTTTCCTGCCTACCCTGCACATTGGGTAACAAACCCGTGCCCAGTAGAGGGAAATACACTTTCAAGAGGTCCCAGGGCCAAAAATGAACAGCTGAGTGCTTGATTAGGGCAAGCATCCCAGAGATATTTATGTGCTTGTTCTGTCCTTGGTGTCCCACATCCCTGCATTTTTACCCCTCATGAAACTGCTCCCCAAGCAAAGTCATAAGTGTCTGTGGTGACTGACTACTTTGGAGCAGGGGTGGAGAAGGGGAGACCTGAATTTAAGGATATCTATTGTCATCACCAAAGGATTTCTCTTCTGACAAGCCCCAGCGCTGGGATTTGAAAAGATAAAGGTTGCTGATGCTGGAACCAAAGGGATTTCAGGATTCACAGATTCATAGATTGTTACTGTTAATGACCTCCGGGGTCTTTCAAAGCCTAGCCAAGTTTTCCTGAAAGAACAACAATGTCCTGTATCCAAATAGGACATTGAGAGCCAGGCATTTTAAGCTACCTCTGTCCATAAGAGGCAGTGTGGTCAGCTCCATTGCAAATTTCCTATTCCCCATCCACTAGTCTAGGTTGTGCTTAAACTGGGTAAAAGAGAAACTCAGCTTCACATGGATGAGAAGCCTGTTCCATATGAAGGGCAGTCTCTGGGACATGTGTCTTTCCAGCATGTTCTGTTTAGGTCACAGACAAAATTTAGGTCATTAGATCTTGTATTTCTGGTACTTTTTGATTTAAAAATATGTTGGAGAATCGTTAAGGGTGGAGTTTGCAGATGCCTTGTAAGCCAGGCATAGATCACTTCTCAGCAATCTATAGGAGACTCATTAGAGGGAAGGGGTACTAAGGCACTCTGCTTAAGGCAGGTTTGTTATGCCTTGTATTTTTTTTTTTTTTGTAAGGAACCTCTAAGGTTACTCTAGTTGCTACACATTCCTTGTCAGGTACATACCAAAAGGTGCACTGTATCTATAATTGGTCTGATAAGGGCAGAGTACAGTAGGGTAATAACCTTTTTGGACCTAGATGCCATGCCCTTAATTATAAGTTGTGCAACATAAAAGGCTTTTCTCACCACGTGCATACCCAGATCCCTGACCACTGGGTCGACTCTTAGGGGTATATCATCAACATGGTAATTAGCCAGGATAGTTGACTTCCCAAAGGGTACAATTATGTATTTCTTAGCACTGAATTTAAGACCATGACTTTGGCACCATTTGTTAGTCAGAGATGGACCTTCTTTAAGAATGCTAGTGTCTGCAAGGAGATATCACTGCATCTTTCTCATGTAGATTCTTGCCAGGGGTATCATGAGAATAATAGATGCAATGAGACCTAAAATACTGAGATATTCCCTTGCAGTGACCAAAATCTGACTGGAAAACCTTAGGAACAGATCTAAATAAGAATCTATTTTTTTTTTGTGGAAGGAAAGCTCTTTGAACCAAGTGTCTAGTTGACATCCCAGGAGCACAATCTTCTGTGAGAGAGTCAAGAATGACTTTTGACTATAATCTTGGAATCCTAGCTTGTGTAAGAAATCTCTCACACAATAGAGAGATTCCTGAAACTTTGAAAGAGACTGCAAAGATACGAAAGCCATCTAAATATGGAAAAATGTGGACACCCTGTAGCCTGCAATGAGCTATAACTGTAGCTAGACTCTTTGTGAATGTTCTTGGTGCAATGGATAGTCCAAAGATTAAGGTAGAGAAGTGATAATGTGATTCAGACATGCAAAACTTTAAGAAACATATGAATTCTGGATGAAAAGGGATAAGATAAGCATCTTATATATCTAGTGTTACCAGGAAAGCTGAAGGAAGAAGAAAAGGTAATAGGTTGTGTAGTGACATTATTTTGAACTGGGGCACTATCAAGGCAAGTTTAAGGAAGAAAGAAAGAGCCAGAACTGGTCAACCAGCATTTTTGTTCTTTGGCACTAGGAACATCCTTAAATAAACACCCTTCCCCATTTGGGATGGCGGAACTGTTCCATCAGTCCTTGGGACAGCATGTGATGAAGAATATATCGAAACAAGAGTCTGATCTGAAGGATGAGGAATGACCCACTGGAAAGGATCGATTTCCTTCCACTACCATTTGCAACCTTGATGAATGGCATTCAGAACCCATTTGTCTGGAGAAATCTGCTGCCAAAGTGAAAAATGGAGAGCAAGACTTTCTAGGAAAAAAAGGGGGTGGGAGTGGGTCACAAGGTCTCTTGAATGGACATTCAGACATATTGGACTGTCCTTGGTTTTGGGGGGGGGGTAGATACTTGTTTTTGGAACTCTCTTGCCATTCCTTCATAAAATTCTGCTTATCTGAATTCTGTTCAGACCATTTATTCTGTTTTCTGCCAAAATGGAATAGGAGAAAGAAAACCTCTTGGACAATTTGTAAAATGAGGGCTAAAAAATCTTAGAGACTCCTTGGATCAGATTGCCTCATCCATGACAGTTTTTGAGTATCTCTGTAGTACAGGGGCCAAATACTACATCTCTATCCAAGGGAAAATTTAAAATCCCTTTTTTAACATTACCTAAAAGGATCTGAGAATGCAGCCATGCAAACCTCCTTGACACAATACCAGTGGCCATAGTCCTGAAAGAAGTACCAACAGAATTATACACACAGTGCAAACAATGAGTAGTAACCTGCGCAAAAGGAGAAACTAAATTATTTAAATCAGATTTTTCCTCACAAGAAGAAACTGCAGATAAAAAAAATCTCATACTTTCACAATTTGTCAGAACAAACTTCAACACATGAACCAGATGATTAAAAATTCTGAAAATTAAAATTGCAGAAGTATACACTTCTCTTCCATAACTATCAATAATTTTCTCATCCTTAGTGGAAAGAGTAAGATTGGAATTAACTAAGAGCTTATTAGAAGTGGGATCAACTAAAGCTATAGTGGCTGGGTCAGGTTTGGGAATAGTGTATAAAAATATAAAAGCCTGAGGAATTTTGTACATCCTATCTGCATTTTTAGTGGTAGATGGCTGATTAACAGAAAATTGGAAGAAGTAACACACATCCCCTAAAGCTGACAACAGGAGGAATGTATGTAGGTCCTGGAAAATCCTTCTGCAACAACCCAAAGTATTTTCTGAGGGACAGAGAAACCTCAGGTGTTCTTCAACTGAAGGCACTGGCACATTCTAGTAAATGACTAAGAGAAAAAGAAATCCCCCACATAAAGAATCAGAAAATGAGCTCTCCTCTGAATCTGAATCAGAAATCAGAGTAAAAAACGTTGAATCCATCCCTGCATCTTTCTGTTCAGATTCAGGATCTTGAATATCTTCGGGAAAAGAGGAATCCCTCTTTCTTTTACTAAAAAGTACTTTACAAGAAGGATCAATAGCCTGAATTAAACCCTGAGCAAGACCCAGTAAACTATTCATGTCTAAAGAAATAGTAGGTACATGTTTGGTTTTCTGTTTTTTGACAGGAAAACATGGGGGCCAAATGTGTTACTAATGGCAGCAGGTGCTTCCCCACGGATGGACACAGCATTCTGGCACAGCAGGGAAACCTTCCCTGTTCCCTCTCCAAGACCAACAAGAGTGACAGTCCCTTGCCCACTGGGGGGACTCAAATAGGCATAGAGAAAGTGGCTAACCCCTGGTCCATAGTGGCTGTAAGTGCCACGCCAAAGGGATCCAGGGTGAAAAATGAGTGGCCTGAGGTACAACAATTTGCCACAGCACAGTCACCCACCTGTGGCTGAAGCAAGTTGCTAACCGGATCTAGTGGCAAAGGTTGTTTGCTTAACGTTTTCTTTTTGTGGCTGGAAGAAGGACTGACCATTGGACCAGTAGTTGGTTCCATGGTCAAACTGAAAATGGTGCCTCTTTCCTGGGAAAGACAAGCAACAAATGCCAGTAAAATTACCAGTCCACAAAAGTTACTATGTCAGCCCAACCAAGGAAAAATAAACACAATTTCTGCACAGGAAAAATGTTTTCAGTTAGTTAACACACCTTTTAAACTGGCAGAAAAAAATGAGTGTTCTGTTTAAAAGTACATTAGAGTCTCAAGACAGTCCATTAAACACAACACTCACAGCTTTAAAATAACTTTCCTGAAAAGGAACGCAATAAAACATCAAAAATTTTAAGAAAATGGCAATTTTTCCCTCAAAGGGAACTTATCTGCCCAGCAAAGGAAATCACAAGCCGACCATCGATCCTCAAAAGCCTCACAGGAACATACACCTCAGTGGCAGAAAAGCTCTGACGGCCTTTGCACCCAAGTTCAAGCTGCTTGACATTTTGGAGGTATGAAAGGTACCCTGAGCTTTGGAAGCTGGCTGGCCATTATATCCTTGGAAGGATATAACCCATATAGCTAAATCTACTGCAGCAGTGATCAAAATGTGTTTTATGTGGTTTACACAGAGATGCTGTATTTCCTGTTTTTGACTCTGAAAACAAGTAAACAGATTTATTAATAGAGACAAATTTATTAATAGGGAATATCTTATACTTGGGAAGTTTGTACGATATAGGGTACAGTGGTTATAACAACAGTAGTCAGAGTGTGTGTGTGTGTGCACCTACATATGTATGTATATTCACACACACATTTATTTTATATATATATATATATATATATATATATATATATATATATATATGTGTGTGTGTGTGTGTACTTCACTATCTCGAAATACTGAAATCTCGAATTTCAGTATCTCGAGACTAAAGTATCGAAAGTCCACATAACCGAATCCGGAAATGTTGAATCAGCAGTTGTGGTGTGATGTGTTAATGGACAGCTGGAGATTCAGGTAAGTGTTTATATTTTAAGGGTTTTGGGTAGGGATTTTAGTGTATGTTAGTGTGTTGGGAAGTTGTAGGTGTAGGTTACGGTATGCATGTAGGTAAGAGTGTGTGTGTGCAAATGTTGAGAATGGTGGTGTTTGTAAGTACGTTATGTGTGTTTGTGCGAGGGGAATGTAGAGTGTGTAGTGGTGGGTTTAATGTCTTTGTCTTTTTAGTGCGACCTCGGAGTTAGTATATATAAGTAGTGGGGGTGTGAGGGGTGCAGCCCCCACATGAGGGGGTGCAGGGGGCTTGCCCCCCTGCTTATATGTAGGGTAGTTTTGTGTATTTGTGTTGTGTTTGTGTGTGTTTTGTTTGTTGTAGTGTGGGGAGTAAAGTGTTTGTGTGGTGGAGGGTGTACTTAAATGTCGCGATTTTGAATTTAGGGTTTCAATATTTTGAATTTTCGGCTTTATAGTCTCGAGATACTCAAATTCGAGTTTTCAGTATATCGAGATTATAAAGTGAATCCATGTGTGTGTGTGTATGTGACCTCAAGGTTAGTATATAAAGTTATAGGGGGTACTGGAGGCTGCAGGTGGGCTTGCCCCACTGCAAAAGAAAAAAAAAAAAAAAAAACAAAGGTTTTGGATGTTGTTAGGAACTGCTGATATTTATTTTTAGATATTTTTAACTGTTGATATTTAGGAGTTGAGATATTTTTGTCAGTATTTAGGCTGTCAGCATTTAAGTGTTTAGATATTTAGAACTACATTTTATATGCATACACACACACACATATATATATATATATATATATATATATATACACACACACACATACACATCTATACAAATGTGTGTGTGTGTATACCACAGATATATATATATATATATATTTACACACACGTATGCAAACCAAAGGGTATAAAGGAGACACAAACCATTAAGTAAAACTTGCAAGAAAAACTCAGCCAAGCTAGAGATTTTGTTGTGCGATACCTTAAACTTCATGTAATAGAGGCCCATGAGATATATGCAAAACACCACTTAAAGGCATCAAGTGTTTCAGCTACATGGTTTCTGAATATCCAGGAATGATTTTTTTTTTTTTTTTACTTTTTAAGTCCTTAAGGTTATGCTCAGACCAATAAAGCCAAGCCCCACAAGCTGTAGACATGCATGTTTCAGCTTTTTTATTGACCTCATCAGCATAGCATAAAAACCCAGCAGATGAGTCGGTCTCCTTAATGGCTAGCCTAGCTAAGGGCTGTTTATGCCTTGGCTCATTGCTCAGTGGACTGGTTCCAGGCAAATCATTTTTTTTCTGATATATTCTCAGCACTTCATTTTCCTGCATAAGGTTATAAATAGAGCTTCTAGTGTCATCATCTTAAGTTTCACAAAAGTCAAAATTCTTACATCAGAGATCTTTTTAGTGATACATACTCCTTGAATCCAAGCCTGCATTTAAACGGAAGTAAGTAACATAAGAAAGTGCCTTCATGGTATATACATACTGTAGAGATTTTTTTTGTAGGAAGTCCATCCATCCACATCCCCTTCTGGGATTGGGGTGTCACTTCAACAGTGACAATCATCTAATCACTGGGTGGCTAGCCTGCCATGGTAGTTCATCCACACCACTCGCACACACACTCACACCTATGGCCAATTTAGAGGCTTGGCTAGAATTTTCTCTTAGTTTTTACTGATTGTTTTTTCTGTGTGACCTTTTCACTCATTGTTTTAGTTTGTTAGATGGGATATTTTGCAAACACCCTAATAGTAATGAACTTGAGATGGGTATAACAGCCGTGTGTTTCTAATGCCTAGCCAAATAGTCCACTTGTGCTGTCTTGATGAGTCCATAACAAGGCTGAAACATGCATGTCCACAGCTAGTGAGGTTTGGCATTATTGGCTTGAATTTGTCCATTAAGCAACTTAAAAAGAAAAAAAGTCATGGGCATTCAGAATTGCCATATAGCTGAAGCACATGATGTTCAAAAGGGTCATTTGCATATATCCCATGTGCCTCTAATAGAAGAGGTTTGAGGGGTCACTCAGTCGAAATTCTAGCTTGGCTAGGATTTTTTATTAGCTTTTACTGATTTTATCTTTGTGACCTTTTCACTCATTGTTTTAGAATAGATGACACTGACATTTTATTTATTTGCAAGATGGTAACAGCCAAGAGAAGTCAGTATTGCTGCTATAAGTGGATTTCTGTATATTCTGAAGCCTTAAATGTTTTTACTTCATTTGGAATACTTTACTTTTTGTCAATTCTTTTCTACTGGACTGATCTTCACTTAGCGTTGTTCACTAACTCTTGGCCTGACTGAGCACTGCTTTCCAAACCTGCTTTCCTTACTGTTCTTTAAGAAAGAAAAATTTAACTATGTACCTTTTTGGGCTTTGCTGCCATTCCTACCAGGTGATGGAGCAGCAGTACTGTAGAACTCATTCATGGCTTCTCTATATCTCCCAAACCTGTATTTCTTCTTGTACTTGCCCAGACTTCAGTTCGTTCACAAGTATGCTATGACAGTTACAGCAGCAGTTATTTGATTCTGTTTTTCTTCTGTCCTTTAAGAAATCCCAGTACTATATACCATTGTAAATGTGTTAAAGCAGCAAGCACCGGAACAGAAACAGACTTACTAAGTTCGAGTCAAAAATATTTATTTCAATTAAGCCAAAATTAAGCATTAACCGACCAGTTTTAAAATGCTCTCTGTCAAGACTTGATTATAGTTTACAACATAAATGTTTTAGAGTTTCTTATTGTAAAGCTACTGTTGGGCCATTGCCCTTGTCCAAGCCTGAATGGCAACTTTCCTTTGGTTTTGTTTCCTCCTTCTGCCGACAGAGTTTCCTCAGAAAATCTCCAAATCCAGTCGGTCTCTTTGCTTATTTATACAGCTGTCAATGGAACAAGCTCCTCATTCGATTTACACACAGTGTGGAGAATGCCAGCTTCATGCTGCTCATGAAGGAATATGTAAAAAAGTGTACAGCAGTGTGGAAAAGAATAGAAGGATAAACATGTGGATGCCAAGAATCTATACCACTGTGCCCAACAAGCGTTATACTAAAACTTTACATAAATCAATTTGCTTACATAGTACAGTTTACTCTAACAATTCCCCCTTTTATTTAAACAAAAAAAATGAAAATATTTTATTAAAACAGTTAAGCAGAACCTCAAAACTTTATTAACTCTTCTGCATTTATAATATTAATTTGGTTAAACACTTTTGTTGCACAAAGCTTTAAACATGTAAAAACAGTACCAGTTAGGAAAATAATGAAAAATGATTGCAATCAATGTTGTAATGATCCATCTGGACCATCCTGAAAACAGACTATTCAGCCAGTCACTCCAATCAGAACTCCAGATTTTCCTGGATTTTTCTAACACCTCTACTATTCTTTCTAGATGTTGCTTGATAGATTCTGACTTATCCAGAACATATGTACAAAACATGTACCTCCCTGTGATGCCAGTATGAAAACTGAAGCCATACGATTTTGGAGAAAGTACCAGATAACCCAAGTATGATGACTGCAACAGTGAAACACGAAGAACATCCATAGTTCTCATTGCTGTCATTTCAGCTGTTAGGTCTGCAATGACTCCATATGTAGAGTTAACTAGTACCGCCGATAGATTAGACAACTTTCTTAGTTCCAAGATGAGCTTAACTCCACCGTATGTTAGTAATATTCCGGCACCAGCTATGAATTCACGTACTGTAAACCTTTTGCTGTTGCTGCATTAATGACATGGTTATAAATCCAGAATTGATCTAACTGTCCTATGGCATTTGATACATCTCTTTTTCTTTGTGCATTTTTAATTTTTCCCTCCAGTAGCTCCTACGTTATTCTTATTAAAGATATTACATAATCCAAATAATATGATCCTGTCCAAACAGCAGGAGACCACTTATATGCATTATTCCCACATATGTAATACTCCTCTTCATATAGTACTCCCACGGGATAATTTTTATGTTTTGCTTTAACCCTGCTTGCAAATGAGCGCATGTTGAATTCTTCATTTTCATTGCTTATTTGAGTAGGCATCCTAAACTTTACTCTCTGTCAGAGCTGTCCAGTACCATCTTCCAGATTACAGTTATGACAATATGTCCAATACATATTTAAATCCATTAATGTTATTTGCCAGGCAATAATTTTCTGTTTGTATTGCACTACTTAAATTTGTGTTATTTGCCTGCCTGCCTACCTGTTTCATTAAAATTAAAACATTCTTTTAGTATAATGTAATTACAGTTACTATTTCCCACTGGTATTGAACCAAATCTGGCTTGGACATATACTTCCCTTATCAGACCAGAACACATTTAACCTTGGAAGTTCTGTTTTATTGACCCGTAAACATGACAGACTGCGATTTAATACCTGCATAGTTTCTTCCAATGTCATTGGTACAGATTTAAAAGCTATTCTTTCTCGTGCTGTTGGAATTGGAGTACACACCCAACATTTTTTTGCATTACTAATCTCTGCATACACCATATGCATTATTGCAAACATGTTAAAATCAGGTACCCACTTTTGCTCTCTTCTTATTCTACTAACTTTAAAATTTTTGTTTGATTACCATTTGTAAAATAGCTCCCATGTACAGAAATGTTAAAATTAATAAAGCATTCTTTTTCCATCTCTCTTTCTTGCTGGCTTTGTTACATTCTAACTCTTCTGTGCCTGTTTCTTCCTTTTCTTTTCTTTGACTGAATGGCATTCCAAACCAATAAATCGACATCTGAAAAACAGATGACATCTGTTATCTCTCTGTCTTTTTGTCCTTACTTTCAATTATTAATTTATACCGATCTCTGTGCAGTAGAATGCTTTGTTGACTGTTTTTTACATGTTTTACTTTGTACACCAGTGGCCTTATTTGCTGTAGAACTTCATATGACCCTTGCCTATTACTGTCCCATGGCTCTGTCTAGTTGAAATTCTTTTCTAAAACCTTTTCTCCTACCACCAATTTTTCTTCTTTTGGCTGTATGGGTACTTTAGACCATAGGTAAAATGCTTGTTCTCTTGCTATTCCATCACATACCTCTTGCATCTCCTTTAACCATTTTTGATGCTTTGCCACTTCCAACAAAGGTCTCTCCGTCCTTACTTCAGGATCAAATGGAAAACTTACAGGCATTTGTTTCCCTGTCATGACCTCAAATGGTGAAATTCCCATCTTACTATTTGGAGTACCCCTAATGCCAATCAAATAGCTGGTAAATGGGAAACCCAGTTATTTCCCTTTTCCATATATATTTTCTTTAGTCTCTCCTTAATTGTGCGAGTCATTCTTTCCACCACCCCACTGAATTGTGGGTGATGGAGAACATGAAACCTTTGTTAAATGCCTAGAGGTTAACATAGCTCCTTTAACATTTTACTAACAAATTATGGACCATTGTCAGACTCTAACTCTTGGCCAACTCCAATGTACAAAATTGTGTTTCCAAAGTGCTTCTGCTGTAGCTTTAGCTGCTGTGGTCTTGGTTGGAATAGCTTCCACCCATTTTGAAAAAAAAAACTTCTACTACAACCAATAGGTATCTGTAACTCCCACTGGCTGCTGGCAATGGTCTGCTTAACCAATTTGAATGGCATATAATGGGCCATCTGCTGTTGGAATTATGCATCTGCTGCGGCTTTCTTGCCCTGGGATTTGTTTGTAAACAAATCAGACATTCATCCTGTACTACCTAACACAACCTTTTTAGCTTTGAGTACCAATATTACCTTCCATAGCTTTTCTTTTACTATGTGTCCCAATAATTGGTGATTGAACCTTACAAGCTGTTTTGCCACCCCATAACAGACTTAAGGTAACTCCGCTCCTTTTAAGGTTGAGTATACATAAGTAATGGTACAGGAACAAAGCAATATTATCAACTTGCAGTGTTGTGATTTTGCCCATAGATCCTGAAAAGTACTTTCCAATTTATCCCACATCTCTTTTTACTCAGCTGTCATTTCTGTAATGACCTTATCCTTTTTTGTCAACTTGACAAACCTCTATTATCATGCATTTCATGTGCTTAATTTCTTCTCACACTGTTCTCCATAATATTTTATTGGAGAAATCTATTACTATAACCAATTTTGGGAGTATATCCATCCCTAGAATGGATGCACTACAGCTGAGATGCAACAGAAAAGTTGCCCTTAATGGTTCTCAGTTGTCTTCAAACCTAATGTCAACTAGCGGACTGCTAACAGCCACTACAGAGTTTCCATTGAACCCCGAGATGACTGTTTTCTTTTGATAATTTATTTTTAGCCTTCTGTTTGTTACCGACACTTCTTCCCCAGTATCAATAAGAACATTTTTCCACAGTAACCCCTCTACCCACAGGGCTACCAATGGTCTCCCACCATCATCTAGTGTAAGAGAAACTAACAAAGTGATGTGGATGGGGTGGCACACCCCTACTTCATCTCTTCCAAGGATGGATCTAACATCGTATGCGTTATTTCACACACTAGATGTACTACCTGTGTTCTCTCTTAGTCTTCCGCATCGTCGCCCATATACACTGTCCTATTAATTTCTCTTGATATGTTCTCTGACCTTTCATTATCTGGATTATAAGGTGGATCTCTGCTTACATACTCAACTACACATACATTTCCCTTATTGTCTGTTTGTGGCTTTTTATAACTCTTTTTGTTTGAATTATAGTACTGATTTTGTCTCTCCTCTGTATCCCACTCTGCTGGATAAATGCCCTTTCCTATTTGTTTTCATTTCCACTTTTTATAATGCTGGCATTCTTGCTTTACATGCCATACATTTTTACATAAAAAGCACATCGCCTCCTTTCCCTCCTTGTTTTCTCCATCCGTCCTATTTGAGGAGGAGCTGACACTGTTCTGCCACCCCTTTGTGCGTCACTCCATCTCCTTCCTCTACCCTGCCCAATGGCATATACCTCACCCTGCTTTTCCTCATCCTGCTTAATGCAAAAAATGTTTTGTGCTATGCACTGCTTTCCATCCATTTTTTGCCCCTTCATTAGTGTGGTCACTACCTCCTTCATTGTTTTAAACCCTTCCTCATGAATACACTATATGTCGCCTGGTACCCCTTTAATGTGTTCCAGAAAATAAGAAGTTATGTACTCACCATAACATTACATGTTTGTTGTCCATCTCACCTTCATTCTATGCTGGTTGGGTTTGGAACCGAGCATCAGTTCTGACTCTGCCTAATTCAAAAGCTCAAGAGCTTCCACTGGCTCGAGGCTATACCCTATCTCATGATGCTCAGGAAAGATTACCCAGATCTTGTTTGCAAGTGAATGCATTAATATTTTATATGCATAAAACAGACCTTTCTAGACAATACTCAGAAGGGATTCAGAGACTCCATAATCCAATTATAAATAGAATGAACAGCAGATGCAGGGTGGTATCCAATGAGACGGAGCCCGAATAATGAAAAAATTCTTTACTCAATCCAGTGATCAAAATGAAGTACAAATACACATAAAGTCACAGTTTAAAAATGATAAAACAACAAGTTAAGCGCTTTCGTCAATACTCAGACTTCTTCAGAACAGTGAATTGCTGGCTGATAACTCCTTAAATACACACCCAGTCAATTAGTAAAATATTGCATGTGTAAAATAGTATTATTTTATACATGCATTGACACTCACATATTCTGCAGATTTTGAAGAAATCAAATACATAATACATAAATATTGGAAGGTTTTTGATAATGATATTGGGGTCTTTGACAAGATAGGTAAGAGACCCACTATAGTTTATAAAAAGAGTACATCAATAAAAGGACTACTTGAAAAAGGCAAACCTAATCTCACTAGAGGTGGCACGTATAAATGTGGTAGATGTCCCCAGTGCCCTTTCATGATGGATACAGACAAATTTAATCTTAAGAATTTTGGATCCAATACTAATAAAAAGAAAATGTTTTGCTATACTAAGGGGGTTGTTTATATTGCAGTATGTAAAAACTGCCAAGGTTATTATGTGGGGAAAACAAAAAATGCTTTTAGACTTAGAGTCTACCAACATTTATATGACATCAAGCAGAAAAATATGAAGAATGCTTTATTTAGGCATATTAATGACCAAAGTAATCACAGTTTTAGTTTTTTTATTCTTGAACAAGTTGATTTGGGACAAAGGGGCGGACCTGTTGAGGAATATTTGGAGTACATTGAGTTAAAGTGGCAGATCAGACTGAATGCATACTCCCCTCCAGGTCTTAATGATAGAATTTCTATAGCACCACTTTTGAAACTTAAACAGTTATTTATGTTATGATTTATTTATATTGTCATTGGTATTTTTTGCCTTATAACATTCTTTACATGTGACACTATTGATTTAACATTTGGTTAGTTGACTTTTTGTGTACTTGCAAACAGGGGAGTATTCACTACTACCTTACACTTCCTGTGATGTTTCTTAATTGAAAGGAAATGATGTGGGGTAATATTTTACTAATTGACTGGGTGTGTATTTAAGGAGTTATCAGCCAGCAATTCACTGTTCTGAAGAAGTCTGAGTATTGACGAAAGCACTTAACTTGTTGTTTTATCATTTTTAAACTGTGACTTTATGTGTATTTGTACTTCATTTTGATCATTGGATTGAGTAAAGAATTTTTTCATTATTCGGGCTCCGTCTCGTTGGATACCACCCTGCATCTGCTGTTCATTCTAGTTTTTATTTTGCTTACCAATTATAAATAGCATTATCCACCCGATCCTCCAGGAGCAAAGGAGGGGGAAGGAGGGTAGGACGCAAGAATGAAGGTGAGATGGGCAACAAACATGGAATGTTATGGTGAGTACATAATTTCTTAATGTTATGTTGTCCTATCTGGCCTTCATTCTATGCTGATTGGGACAGCGTACCTAGCACCTTCTTTCTTGGGTGGCTCAAGGGAAAAGACTCTTCAGAACGGTGGACCCAAATAAGGCCCTGTTCCGAGAGGCCACGTCTACTTTTTAATGAGTAATAAAGGTATGAGGCCTTACCCATGTAGCTGCTGCACAAGTGGAATCCAAAGGGAGTCTGGCCTGGAAGGCAGAGGAAGATGCAATAGCTCTTGTGGAATGGCCCTTCACTTTGCCCGGTAATTGCTTTTTTGGGAGTTGTATGTGTAGGAAATACTATCTGTGAGCCATTTTGAAACTGTTACTTTTGACACTGGTAATCCTTTCTTTTTGTCCTAAAAGGACACAAAACGTTGGTCTGACTTTCTGAAATCTTTAGTTCTATGCATGTAGAAACGCAGTTGTCTATGTACAGCCAACTGCTGTAATTTATATTCTGCCTTGTTGCCAAAGTTTGGGAAAAAGACTGGTAATTCAATAGATTAATTTAGATTGATCTCTGAGCAGACCTTTGGTAGAAAGGAAGGGTTAGTACGTAAGGAGACTCTATCTTTATAGAAAATTATGTATGGAGGACGTATAGCTAGCGCTTGGAGTTCAGATATACTTGTCTGGCAGAGGTAATGGCTACTAAGAAAACTGTCTTTCATGACAAAAACTTTTATGTCACATGATGATGCAGGTTCAAAAGGAGGCATAATTAAAAGGGAAAGAAAACATTTTAGGTCCCAATGGAGCTGGAAGTTCTTTCACTGGAGGTCTTAACAAAAAGGTTCCTTTTAGGAAGGCTTTACAAAGTCTGTGGGATATGATTCTTAGCCCCATTTCCCCAATATGAAAATTAGATATAGCCGCTAACTGGACTATAATTGTAGCCACTACCACACCCTCATTAAAAAGTTTAGCGAGAAATTCTAGCACTGCTGTGATGGGGGCCGTAAAATAATCTGTTATTTTTGGAGGCCCGGTGTGAAAATCTTTTCCATTTGTTGGAGTATAATTTTCTGGTAGACAGCTTATGAAATGAAATCAATATGTGTCTGACTGCCAGGGAGATGTCATGGAGCCTGGCTATTTGTGGAACTGGAGCAGCCAAGCTGTCAATTTTAGGGTCTGGATCGATGGAGGGAATGTCCCGGATGAATGGGTCAGATCATCTGGAACTGGTTCCAGGATCCATGTTTCCTCTTGGAGATGGGTCCACAGAAAGAAAAAAACAGATTTGCCGAGGCCTGTATGGTGCAATGAGGATCACTGTGCTTTTCAACGTGTTGGCTTTCTGAAGAACCTTCAGTATCAGGGGAAAGGGGGGGGCCCAATTGTGTACCAGCGCATCCCTTGGTGACTTCCCCTGAGGGGGAACCAAGGCAAATAGCTGCTGCATTTCGCATTCATGGATGTGGAGAAAAGGTCGCAGCAGGACTGGCCCCATTTGCGGAAAATCTCTTCCGCAACTTCTTGCTTTAGAGACCACTCATGAGGCATCAGAATAGTTCTGCTGAGTTTGTCTGCTATCACACTGGATTTCCCCGGGAAGAGCATTGCTGTCAGAAAATGTCAAGAAGAGACTGCCCATTGCCATACTCTTTGTGCCTCTTAACATAGGGGATAGGACTTGGTTCCCCCTTGCTTATGTACCACACTATTGACATGTTACTGTCTGAATTACAATAGCTCCTATCAGAAGAGAGTCCTGGAATGCTTGCAAATCATAGAGCACCGCTCTCATCTCTAGGACACTGATATGCAAGTGGTTTTCATGCACCTGCCAGATGCCTTGGGCAGTCTTTCCCAGATAATGCCCCCCCATCCTATCTGTGAAGCGTCCATGGTCACTGTGGCTATTGGTTGAGAAAAAACAAATGGTTGGCCCATAATCAACTGAGTCGTATGAAGCCACCATCATAGGTCATTTTTGCAAGACTCTGTGATAATGATCTTGTGTGACAGTGGTAGATCTTGCATGGACCACTGGGAGAAAAGTAGCCATTTAAGAACTCTCATGTGCAAACGCGCTAGGGGTACCAAAATAATTGCAGCTGCCATGGTTCCCAGAACCTGCAAGAAAGTCTTTGCCTAGACTTTTGTTTTGGATAACAAGTTATTGATTTGATGGTGTAGGGACTGAATCGTTTTGGGGGTGAGTTTGGCCAACATTTCTCGAGTCTAATTCTGCACCTAAGAATATAAGACCATGTGAAGGCAACAAGGAAGATTTTTTTAAATTTACTGTAATGCCTAGCTTGGAACAGAGATGAATGGTTTTGTCCCTTGCTTGAACTAGCAGATGCTTGGTGGTGGCGGTTAGGAGCCAGTCATCTAGGTATGGAAACAAGCAGAATCCTAGATGCCTCAAGTGAGCTGTGATCACTGCCAATACATTTGAACAATCTGGGGGCTGGAGTGAGACCAAAGGGCAGGGCTCGAAATTGATAATGACTAGCTCCTAGCCGAAAGCGTAAATGTCTCCTAGATTGCCTGTCTATTTTTATGTGGTAATACGCATCCTGGAGATCTATTGAGCACATGCAATCATCTTTCCCAAAAAAGGGGAGTACTGATTGCAGTGTTACCATCCGGAACTTGATTTCTTGATGGATTTGTTTAGTTTGCTGAGACCCAGAATGGGCCTCCATTCCCCTGTCTTTTTTAGAACTAAAAAGAACCTTGAGTAAGCTCCAGAAATAATTTGGTCTGCGGGGACATTTTGGATTACTCTTTTTTCTAGCAATTTCTGTACCTCTGAGGTTGCATAATCCCTTTGACTGGGTGGAATATCTAGGACCGATTGAGTCTCCAAAGGGGGAGTGGAAAAGGGTATGTAATAACCTCTTGTTAAGATAGTTTGTAATTTCTAGCCAGGCATTTGGGTACAATGACAGGCGACCCCCGACTGCCTCCAGAGATGGACAGGCGGGCCTCCTCTCAGGAGCGCTAGAAGGGCTTTCCAAGGAAAGAATCCTTGTCACCCTGGTTTTGTGGACCCTCTCTGCCTCGAGGTTGGCATCTTCCATTGTTACTTCCCCCTCTGCCCCTGGGGGAAGAATTACCACATACATCAGGAAAAACTCTTTAGGACTTGTGGAGCCATATTTTTCCCCCCTTCTGACCTTTAGGGTAAACTCTAGTGGGGAGGGAAAAATAGACTCCCACAGCAGACAGAGTCTTTCCCTCCTGCTCGCATCTGGTTAAATTCTCTAACTTTGGGTCCAAAGAATGACAAGCCATCAAAGGGGTCATTAGTGAATGAAGACTTGAAGGGTTCAGCCAAGTTACATAAGAGCATCCAGGAATACCTCCATAATGAAATTCCTGTACCCACTCACTGTCCTGCTTGCTCCAAAGGTCTCTCTTAGCTCTTTCAGGAGATCCCTCTATAGTCTCATAAAATGAGTCAGGTAATTCAGCGATCTAAGAGTAAATGCCGCTGAAGAGAAGGTACAATTTCCATATCTGTCCATTTTTCGAAAATCCTTATTCAGTGGATAAACAGATGAGGAAGTTTCTGACCGTTCCTTTTTTCTGGCAACCGCCACCACAGAAGCACCTACTGGAATGCCTTTGGTTAGAAATTCCTTTTCTGTAGGTGCTGCAATGTAATTATTCAGCCTTCTAGGAACAGGTTCCACCATATCTGGGAAGCCACATGCCTTTCGAGAAATTATGTTAATCAGCTGATCAAAAGGCAAAGACCCAAAAGCTTCCAGGTACACTGACTTGTCCTCAGAAGGACTGGTGGGCTTCCAGCTACCCCTCTGCTTAAGCATCTCCAGGATATATGCAAAGCAGACATCCTCAGAGGGGGACCATGGGGACCCTTCTGATTCATCCAGGTTGGTGTCTGAGGTGATAGACTCATCCAGGGAGTCCATGTGCATCCTTTTGCACAATCTCTTCCAAGGGACCTCCTCAGAGAGGTACTCTGGGGAGGTTTCGGAAGAGATAATCTCACCCGCAAAGGCTTCCTAGGGCTTAGGGTCTCTGCGCTTGGGGGGAGCAATGGGGCTGAGACCGATTCAGGCGCATTTGGTGGAAAAGTACCTGGACCAGAGAGTGGAGCAGTCTGGGGTGACAGCACTCTCTCCATCAGCTCAAAAGCCCACTTGCCCCACTCCAAGGAGGTCCCCGGTTCCAAAGAGCTGGCTCTGGAGTTGATGTAGGAGACAAGTTCAACCACACCGAGGCCCCAAGAGGTAGAATCTGTCCGACCCGACTCTCCTCCCCGGACCTGATGGGAGAACAGTTGCTCCTAGACTCCTTGAGCTCCAATGGAACTGAGGTAGTCAGAGCAGATGATGGAACCAACTTTCCTTTTGGAGGTTTCGGTTCCAATGGTTCCACTACGATCGGGCCCAAGTCCTCTGGCTCTGAAACCCCAGGTCCAGTCGGAGGAGGAACCCAAGAAGGGGAAGAGTTCTTTGTCAGCTCTGGTTCCTTTTGCCAGCACCAGTGTTTGAAGGAGCCTCCGCACCACTCACTCCACATCATCGGATAAACTCCTGGAGGATCAGGAGGACAACAATGGTGACCTCGCTCTTTGTAGGAACAGAAATCTTAATGTTGGAGTTACCGGTTCCAATACTGGGGACCGGCTCCTGGACTGAAACTCCAGAGCTGCAGTTGGAGCCAAAGAGATAGACTTTTAGGAACCAAGAGCCCTTGGTTCTGAATCAGATCGTTTTGCCACAATTTTTTTAGGTGGCTCCAAAGCTGCAGCTGAAGTAGAAGTCCTTTTGCCCACCTTCTCAGATTTTGAAGAAGGGGATCTTTCAGGAGATTTAAAGCCCTGAGACCCTTCCAAAGCCTCTGAGAAAGTGACTCTCAGCAATCCTCCGACTATCAACTTATTTTTACGCTCTAAGAGCACTCTGCTGCTAAATGCATTACAAAAACACAAGATTCTTGCAAATGGAGGGCACCCAGGCAATTAACACAACTGGTGTGTCTGTCTGTAAGCGACATCTTCTGGTTACACCTGTCCCATATCTGGAAACCAGATGGTTTCAGTTCTTTTGGGTCCTTAGACATGTCTATAAACCAAGGAACTACATAAACTGTGATAATATGCAGCTTTATAGATATAGAAAAAAAGAGCTTTGCCAAAACTTGAATCCAGTATCCTGTACACTACTGTCAGCAATATACCACTACAGCCTTCAAGCTAGAAAAAAACAACAGAAACTTGAGAATACTATATAGCGCACAAGCAACTAGTGTATGAAAAAGATAAACCAACTTAACTCTATTGTATATAAATTGTTTTTTTTTTTTAACAAAAAACATTAACTCTTGTTAAACAACAAATTACATCACAGGGTGGAAATCCTTTAACTTAAATGAACTCTCCTCATGAACAACGGGGGAAAAACAAATGGAAAGGTAGGGGAGCGGCCCTCTAAGTTAAACGGGCCGCAAGGAGCCCTCAAATTAAATGTGCTACCTATACGGGGACAAAAAAGCTCTCTAACTAAAGAGAGCTTACAGTGAGGGGATAGGGAACTATAAACAACAAATACAAATAGGCCTGGTGAGAAAATCAATGACAGTCGACAACAGCAAAGACAGGGAAAAAAATAGTCAAGTATGTGACTATCAACCTGCTAATACCAAAAAAACTCTTATACTTCATCAGAAAATATAAAACAAAGGAAAAAAAAATAGAAGATAACACAATAACTTAGCCAAGAGCCAGTCAGAAGTCACCCGATTTGCTTGAGCAGCAAACGAGATCTGGGTAATCTTCCTGAGCATCATGGGATAGGTATAGCCTCAAGCCAGGGGAAGCTCTCCAGCTTTTGAATTGGGTTGAGTTGGAACCGATGCTTGGTTCCAAACCCAACCAGCAAAGAATGAAGGTGAGATGGGACAACATAACATCTATAGATTAACTGCTTTTGGGTGGCTTCTTTCTCTATCTCCTCATCCGACTTATCATACACTACCTGATAAGTCATTTTAAAATGCTCTGCCTGTTTCATCAATCTGTCAGAGATTGTAATGTTTACATTGTCTAACAGCTTATTAGTTAATGGCTGTCCCTGAGTGTATGCTGACAAAACTGCCCTCATTTTCTGTATATGTAGAGATACGTCTAACTTTTTTCTTCTTCTTCTTCTTCTTTCGGCTTTTTCCAGTTAGGGGTCATCACAGCGGATCACCTGTCCGCTCATGTTACCTGTATATATTTAGTAAAACATTTTGGTATAAAAACTCAGAAACATTTTTCCAAAGGTTCCGCCAAACCGTAGCCACCATATTACAGGAAATTCCATTTCTGTCATTCTATTGCACAATCACCTGAAGCAATTGAGATTGCTGATACAAATCTGCACAGGTGTTGATTAGATTAATATCCTCAGACTTAACATGTGATGTTTTTCCAAGTTGCTCCTATAACTCTTCTGTTTGCTTCAATAAACTAGCATTTGCTCATTTTATGCTTTCTTTTTCTATTACTGCCTCTTCACTATGTCTCTCTTCCATTTTAATATCTTCCACTGCCATTTCCAGCTGTGCCTTTATTGTAGTTATTTCTGTTTCTCCCTCCTGTATTCTATCCTGCAAAAACTGTAATACAGTTTGTAGGGTACCTATTAGAAAACCACTGTGTTCTGTATATTGTCTGAGCTTCGCATCACACTTCTGTAACCTTTCCTTAAACCCCTGTGTGAGTTTATTAAGTTGTGCTGTAATTTTGGCTGCTGTCATACCCTCACCCCCCACCCCCACCCCATGGACACATTGGTCCATTCCTTACAATGCTATTCAAATAAGGGCGTTAATGGCGTAGACTTGAAATCATTATATCATGTATTATATTCATGTATGTCTCTCAGTGGTTTAGTGACTTGCATGACTAAAACCGCTGTATCTGTGGATGTTTCTGATGACTATGTGTTACACTGACACTTCTGACAGATTGTTTTAAACATTTTAGCACAATCCTGACAGTACAATGAAATGAGACTGTAACATTTTATACATATGATGATTTTGCTTTCTTTATGTACTGATCATATCCTAATATTACCTTGACAAGACATGCAACATCAACTTTACTCTTAAAAAGTTTATATTTTGTTCTGTTTTTTTGTGGGGCCAGTGTTGCCAATCTAGTCATGGCACAATGGGAACACAATCACGTGTCCACTAACTGCCCATTTAAAGACCAGGTGATTTTTTACACCCGTTACTTGGACGATATTTCTATCCTCCTGGACGGTGACTTGCCCACGAGTGAAGCGTTAGTGAACTATTTTAATTCAACTACACAGTTTTTGAAATTCACTGCTAGTTTCCATACTGAAGCCATCCCGTACTTGGACATTTTACTTTCTAAAGACACTAGCTTTCACAAATATACAGCTAATATATATAGGAAAGTAACGTACTCTAACTCATTCCTGCACTACACAAGTTGTCATCCTTTTCATCAGAAGCGGGCGATCGTCAAAGGTCAGCTAGTGAGGGCAGCCCGCATTATCACATTGGATAGTGATTTTGCCAATGAATGTGGACACCTAAGGAATATGTTTTTACACCAGGGTTACCCACATGAAATGTTAGACACTATTATAGAAGAAGTGTCGTCTAAGCGTCAGTGCCATTTTTATAAACCAATCTTGAATAGAGAATTGGTTCTTATGAATGACACTGAATCCTCGAACACAGACTTAGTAAATGTCCACACAAGTAGGCATCCTTCTGAATGTTTTGGTGTCACATTCATAACAACATACAGTCTCAATAGTAGTGACTGTGTTCAGGCACTACGTAAAAATTGGGACTTACTCAAAAAGGACAACACAGTACACCAAAAACTTGGTAATCACCCATTGGTTGTTTATAGAAAGGCAAAAAATCTCAAAGCCCTCCTCGAACGACATAATATTAAAAAACCAATGACAGCTGGCATGTTTAAATGTCAGGCGTGTAATTTTTGTCAATACATCTTGGAATCCAATAGATTTAAAGTTAACAATTATGAATACAAGTTGAACCTAAGAGCTAACTGTAATTCAAGAATGGTGATCTACTTAGCTATGTGCCAAACCTGTACAGCTTTCTACGTGGGCAAAACAGAACAACGCCTACGTGACCGCATTTATGAACATACTTATGCGATCAGGAAGCAGAAACTTGATAATGCACTAGCAAAACACATTTCGGTTTATCCCAAACATATGTTTAAATTTTTGATTATTGACCAGATCACACAGGACTTCAGGGGTGCTCCTCTCCCACTTAAGTTAGAAGAGCGAGAGCTGTTTTGGCAAATTAGACTCAACGCATACAGTTCACCAGGTCTGAATGAGAACTGTTCTTTAAGTAGTGTTCTTAAACTTAGGAGCCTTAATAGGTAGGCTGTGTCAGGTTACCTTCTACACTAGCACGACACAGTTATTCTAATGCTTTTGAGCACCTTGGTTCAGTGACCTTATGTGTATTTTTTGCTGAGAATTTGTAGTTTTATTTTGATACTTTACTTATTACCAATTATGTTCAGCACACTTGATGTGCTTCAACATACACAGTTTAGTGCACTAACATAGGTATTTGTATTAACTCAGTTTTACAAACACCAGCGGAGTTTTTATGCACTTGTAATTATTATTTCTTTGCCTCACTAGCTTAGTAGTAGGCTAGATTTACACATTTTTATAGACAACACTAGTTGTACTTTTAGTCTGAATATTTGGATTTTTAGCTTTTACTTTAAAAGCAGTTTTTAGTCTAGTTGTGTTTGCAAATAGGGCGTGTCTTGTAAGTCAGCTTTCACTTTAAGTAGTTAATTGACTTTGTAAGTATTAGCCCAGAACATGGCCGGCCTTAGGCATAGGCGAACTAGGCGACCGCCTAGGGCGCCGTACAGGCCGGCCTCAAAAGGGCGCAATTCTGCTGTGAAGTAACGCTAACCGGGAAAGCTGAAAAGACAACAAATTTATTTTTCAAATGTCAGTCACCGACGCGCGACGCCCATACAGGCTAGAAATGCGCCCTCCCCCACTTCAACTTAAGCACAAACTTGTTTTCCATCCTATCCACAGTAGCACAGACAGCCCCCACCTCTTCCTACCTCTTGTTCCTTCCTTCGTTGGGAGTCGGATGTACCTATTGGCTAGGCGATTGCAGTTCTCGGAATCTGTGGACGTGAGTCAGCATCGTTCTTCCACGTGGAGTACTACAAACCGAACGGAGCGTGTTTTTGGCGTTTTATGGTTTTTTACAACTTTTACACCGGAGGCTAGGAGGTAAGTGACTCGAGAGATGGGGTCCGGGGGTTATTGATGAAATGTAATTTTTTATAGTCTGTGTGTGTTTATATTTCTGAGATGTGAAGGAATAGTGTGTGTGTGTTTATATTTCTGAGATGTGATTTGAAGGAAGCACAGTAGCACTGGGACGCGTTTATTAGAAGAACGAAGCAAGCAGACAAGCATTTTGTGTAGTGTGTGTTTGAAGTGGAAGGGAAATTCAGTCCATGTTTTATTTTTTAAATACATTTTACTTTTGTGCTTGGAATCAAGCACGGCTTTGGGTTTGGGGATTGCTTTGGGTGTGCGCTTTTGGGATGGGTTTCTCTATGCTTTGGTTTGCTTGTGGAGCATGTGAACTTTTACTTTAGTTTTTAATTTTAGTAGATTTGATAACATATCATGGATGTATATAAGCCTGTAGTCACATATCAAGAATGTGAGCAAAATTTTAACAATGTACTTAGAGGACAGATAACCAAAATAACTACATAGTGTACCCTGTACTAGTTTCTGTCACACCTTTTATCTGGGAGCTTTTGTAGTTATAGCTGTTAGAACAATTTTTGTTGTAGATACCATTAGAGTCTTGGGTGTAGTTATAGCTGCAATTGTAATATGACACAGTGATAATGAATGAATGGCTAGTCAGATATCTTAATTGTACATCACTTCATTGGATCAGGAAAGATACCTTGCCCAGTACCCACCTGCTTATCATGGGAATCTTGGGGATTAATCCTGGGGGCCCTAATATTTACAATAATAACAAATACAGTTTCTACAGTAAGCCCTGACTTATCCATCAATATAATCTAGTACTGTCTTACTATGTACTGAACAATCTGCAGAAAACTTTACTCATATTGAGTCAGGACTTAGCCACAGTTCATAAATGGTTTCATCTCAGATGACTAGTAATTCATTTTAGCAATGTATTTTTCAACAATTAAATCAGAAGATCACCCAGATAGGTTAAAGAGATCTTACCAATTATCAAAGATTGTTAACAACTTTCCATTGTCTGCAGGTGATGTCTCATCATATGCATCCAGGTAGCGCACCTGCCTTCCTTGCCCCACGTCACATTGCTTGCTTAACTTTAGAGCATATGATATGACCAGCGACAAATCCATTTCTGCTTGAGCTGTTGTAACTACCTAAATTCCACCAGTGCATTCCTTTTTCCTGTGAGTTATTGCTTCTTAGATACATTATTTTGCATTTGTGATTACACTTAAACTGCTATATTTTTACCATTCTAGCAGTTTTTCTTTCCTTTTTGTCCTTTCTTCACTTTATTTTATATTAGCAAGTTACCAGACCTCTCACCTAGCCCTATTTTGAAATAACATCTCTATTATCGGGCCTGATTTAGCCCTGCACAGGATGTTACTATTTTTTAGTGAATGTCAAGCTTGGTTTGCCCTTCATTCAGCTTTGTGAATTCCCCTCACCACATGTGATCTTTGAAGCTGCCTAGTACATACACTCTCTAGATGACCAACATACTAATGGCAACAATAATTAAAAGAAACGGGGCACACGTTTTGCATCGTCCTTTTTCTTAAGGAAAAATAAATGACCTTGTGTGGTAGAATTTTGCCATCCAGTTCATTAAAGTCTACAGATTTTGCATTGCATCTTTGATAATGTGCTTGTATGTTTCTATCATTTTTGATGTTTTGTTTTTTAAAAATATATTTGTGAGTAGCATCTACATTTGTACTGGAAGCACAGAGAATTATGTGTTGGACAGCATTCACATTTTATGCCAATTAAATGTCCATATTTTTATCTTTTCAAGGACTTTTGCTCCTGTTTTCAATGTCTGCATGATGAGAGATATGTCAGTTAGTTATATGTACTTGAGGTTAGAATAATAATTTAATTTTGCATTTGGCCCACTTAAGAGGAAGCATCATATATGCATGATAAAAATCCTCTTGAATTGTGCCTTATTAAAGCAGATGACTGCCATAACAAAATCACCATCTTCTCTGTGAAGAAACCCTTCCTTCTTGCTCGCTTAAATTACTGGTGCTGCTCTGTCCACCTCTATCCATGGCTTCCAGTGTCAGCAGTGTGTTACAAATCTCACTGTGGCTACTCCTGCAACTCTCCCAAGGAAATGCACAAGATAATAAAAGTTTAATCTCTTCCTCTAGACAGTGATGAATTAATTAATCAATTCAAAATTTAGTAAAAGCTGAAACACATCATTATGAAGAGAACTATATGCTAGGCACAGTTTACTTTGAAGCATATTTTCATAATTTTATAATTTATAATTCCTGCATAAGGGTTAGATAACCATTAATATGGAGATTACAACTTTCCCATACCTTTCAACCTGCAGACATTGAAAATCAGAGAATCATAGAAAATCAATTTTGTGTAGTGTGTGTTTATATTTCATTCAGGTAGCCATCAGGATTCATTTTTGGCTTTAACACCCCCCCCCCCCCGGTGACTGATATGAGCACTCTGATACGAGGCCATGCCATATCTGTGTGTCTAAGTGTGCATGTTTCTAAACGTGACCAAACAGTTTAGCATAACAAAGATAAGCTCACGTGGAGTGTTTTGTGGGAGTGACCCTTCTGTGGGCGTGGCTCAAACAGGGGTGTTCCTTGTGTTCAGTGTGGGTGGGGCTTAAGGGGCGCCAGAGCAGTGCTTCGCCTAGGGCGCCGTTTCAGCTAAGGCCGGCCCTGGCCCAGAGAGTATTTAAGCTGCGACTTTTTGTTTTTCTTGATCTGAAGAAGTTTATTTATTGGAATAAACGAAAAGCGCTTTATCATTTCGTTCTGTGCTACTGTGTGGTTTCTTCTCTATTTTGTTTTTCAATAATCAATTACTAGGTTGAACTACCTACTCTGTAAATAATGATCTTCCAATGCCAGTGTTATTATTAAGCATGCTGGGATAAGGAAAACTTTTTTAATCATATCAGTTGTATTCTGGACTTCCTATTATGTAGCTAAGGTACATTACCCGGAACCCCACTTAGCATTGTCTGTATGAGCTACAAACTGAGCTTCATCTTGTTTCTAATTTGCCTAATTGCTCTTTACTCACCACTAGCTTTGATCTTGATTTAGTGGTAATATACCCATATAGCTGAACCTTATCGATTTTCTTGGGGTTATATTAGTGTGCATGGGTCTGTTTACGAACTTATTCCTAGAAATCTGAATAATACATTCCTTTCCTTCTGATTTTCTTTATTTTCCCTTCTTGCAAATCTCTTGTTGTATTTCTGGTTGTTAATACACTTTTTCTGGTCTTGCTTCATCTTACTTTTTATTGCCTGATATGATCTCACTTTACCAAGACTGTAAATCATGATTCTCCTGTGCCTTTTTATGACATGCACACTTTACTTAATGCTTTGTCCTTTCATCTCTCACCATTTGCTAACTTTGTTTTTTAGGTTTGCAGACACTTGTACATTTGGCAAAGGCATAGACAGACATGGGCAACTGTGGCCACTCCTGGGTGTGTGTTCATGGTGGACTTTTAAACAACCAGCTTTTGTTCTTGTGTGAATTTTTTTTCCAGAAGCAGATAACAAAGACCCATCCTTCTGTGGGCTTGTTTAGAGCACCATAAACTAAAGTGAGATCTATCTGCCACAAAGATGTAACTATCTATATTTGACATGATGCAGATCTTGCTTTTAATAAGGAAGTATGGCTTGATGATAACTCTATCTTGGTGCTGCTCTACCAGCTGAGGTCTCCATTAGTCAATGCCCTAGATGAGATAGGATCAAGCTGTGCTTGGAATGTTCCACAACTCTAGAATTTAGTTGACTTGCATTGTACTTACAATACCAACTCTTCCAAGTGTGGTCTTACTGTAGGAATAAACTGGATATTTCTCCTCATCTACTACCTACCGATTGCATTAGGACTTCCCTGCAAGGGTTAACAGACTTTCCAATTGACCCATTCTTGAGTCACCTGTACTTCATTATCCTTAGTGACCTTAATTTCTGGGCCACAGGTAAGTTGATTGCCTTAATAAAGAATTCAGTTGTATTATGAAGGAAGTTGTGTTTACTTAGGTCATTACCTCCAAAACACATAAATTAAGACACATTAGACTTGATCATCCTATTGGATGTAAAGACTTCAGACCCAGTGGGTAAGCCTGCTTCCTGGTTTGATCACTTTCTTATCTCCTTTAATATGGAATGACCACACTTTTGAGCTTATTACTCCTGACACTTTTCTCCTACAGTCCTTCAGTTCCTTTCTGAGAATAGTGATTACACTCTTGATGCCTTAGTGGGTCACCATAAGAGGTGGCTATCTTTGGCTCTTGACAGATTAGCCCAAAGTATTGTTATGTCCTGTCTCACTCAAACAGCATGAGGCGAGGCATGGTACAACCTAAAGCTCTGCTCCCTATGGTGTAAAGTGCAGCTGTTGATCTAGAAGCCAGTGTTGCTTTTTGAGATGAGGTCATAATAAAGGGAACCAAATTCACCCTGGCCAAAAGGGTGAAATATTCCTGAAGTCTTCTATAAAGATGCTTACTAAAGGAATGCTGTCATTAACTGTAATGGGGGAAAGGCACAGAATAGTCTGGGAGACTACTGATAGGCCTGAGTATCCCTTGCTGACTGCCCCTGTGGAAGGGTATGTGCAAATGGGATGCTGCATTTGCTGTTGATTGGGGATGCAGAAAGGTCACAGCAAGGCTGGCCCCAGTACTAAAATATAACTTGTGCCACTGATGCTTTGAGAGACCATTCTTTAGGCATCAGTATGCATCTGCTGAGCCTGTCTACTAGATGGCTGGCTCATCCTGGCATGTACATTGCTACTAAAATGTGCAGCAAGGACATTATTCTTTGCTATACCGTCATGGCTTCCTTACGTAGGAGGTAAGATTGGATATTTTTCTGTTTGAGAATATACCAGTCCACTGATATGTTGTTATTGTGTGAGGAAATCACATCTTGGGGAACATAGCCTTGAAAGGTCTGGAATGCTTGGTGAACCACTCTCATCTCCAGGATACTGATGTAAAGCTTGGCCTCGTGTGTGTTCCACATGTCCTGGACTGCTCCCCCTCTAAATGCCACCCCATTCCAGAGAAGAGGTGTCCATTGGCATGATAGTCTTGGGAATGGTAAAAGGTCTTCTTGCTAAACTAGTGCAGAATTCTATTACTTCAAATGTCATCTGAAAACAGTTGAAAGATGGACTGGAGTGCTCAAAGAATCTACTGATTGAGACCATCGCACAGTTAGTCCACTGCAGAACCCTCAAGTAAAACCTCACATGAAGTATCATACCAGTATACCGGAAGTTGCCATTAGACGGAAAACGTCTCAGAAAAGAGAAGCGGGTGGAGTCGGTGTGAGGAAAACTGCAGGGACTAGTTTGTAACATCACAAGTCTTTCCACTAGAAGCTTAAGAATACATAATTGTGTGTCCAAATGGCATCTGATAAAGATCAGGCTTTCTGATGGTTGTAGCTGAAACTTTTTAATGTTTACAGAGATCCCTAAGGACAGACACAAGGGAAGCAAATGCCTTCTGGCTGACATGAAGGACTCCCTTATTATAGCAGCCAGAAACCAATCAGCCAGAAATGAAAATATGCAAATCCCCCTCAACCTCAGGTGGGCTGCAATGACCGTCATGCATATAGTAAACACCTGGAGTTATTGAAACTAAGCAGCAAAGCTCAGAATTGATAGTGATTGGCTTCTAATTGGAAAAGAATACACTTCTGGATTCTCAGGCTATTTTCATAAGGAGGTAGGTATTTTAAAGGTCTACAGAACACATTCTGTTACCTTCCTATAGACAGGAAAGAACAGATTGTACTGTGACCATCTAAAATTATGGCTTGTATCTTTTTTTACATGCTTATTTAGACTGATTTAAGTCTAGAATTAGACTGAGGCCCTTTGATTTCTTGGGAACTAAAAAGAATGAGAATCTTGAGTAGACTCCAGACCCTGTCTGGACTGCAAGAACCACTTGGATTGCTCTTTTCTGGATTAGCTGTGCACTGTCTTTGGTAGCTGCCATCTTCTGGTGAGGCAGTATATCTGGGAGGGACAAGGACAACATTTTGAGGGCTGTTGTAAAGGGAATACTATAGCTTCTGAATATTATGTTCTTCATCCAATTGCCTTATGTGACAGCCATCCACAAGTCTAGGTACAGGATCAGTCCATCCCAGACTGCCAACAGATATACTGCAGGGATGTTGAGGCTGCTTTCCAGGGGCAGGACCTCTGAAGCTCGGGTTTTGCAGATTCCCCCCTTTACCTCTAAGTCAGAATATATTGGTTTACCCTACCTGAAGAGAAGTTGTATAGAAAGTGTTGGGATTTGTTGGACAAGGGCTTTAGACCTTTTTTTGCTCCTACAGAAGGACCTTTGGGGGTGGACTCAAAGTGCATTTTCAAGATAGAGAGCATCTTTCCTTCCTCTACAGGAGCTTTGTTTTCACTCTAGATCTAAACATTATAAGGGGTGCTAACAAAGGATGCTTAGAAATTGCCTGCAAAGTCACACAAATTAAGCCAGGTATGGCACCTCATGGATAAGCCCGTGCCTGCCACCTTAACCAGTCCATCAGCAGCACTATGTAATAGCCTCATGGAGATTTTGGAAGCAGTCAACATAGTGACCTGAGACTAGAGCTGCTTCCAAGTATCAAAAGTGGCAGAGTCTAGAGCCTGCTCAGCTAGGTCTCTTTGGAATCTGGTCATATGAGCTAGGTAGTTTAACACTCAGAGCTGGCACCTCAAAAGCCAATGGTCCTGACACTGAACACCACACTGAATGGGTTGACATGGAGGACTTGGCATGGATATATCAGTGATGAGATATAGCCAATTCTGACTGAACTGGAGTCAACTGTGTCAGATGCTGTAATCAGCACCAAGGAATCTGAATCCACTGCTGCTGAAGGAGGATGCCTCATGAAAGAACAAAAGCTCTAATACCTTCTCTGCCAACACTTGTAGCCACGAATGAACCTCCCTCAGGGGAGGCCCAAGGCCAACCCCCACCATTCTACAATGAGAGGGGTATGGGGTAATGCCCATTTCAATCTGTGCCTTAATCCTATCTCAATAAATATCTGCAGAGCTCCAGATGCATCTAAAAGACATGAGGAAAGAGGTACAGGGAAGCCAGGAGTGATGGAACTTGGAAAATTCCCACTCAGAAGAATGTCAATCTGGAATAATACTAGGATCAGTCTAGGTACAGAAGATGTGGGTGGTTCTGAAAACTTCAGAACCAAGGCTTCCAAGGTCCAGTGCATAAGAGGAATTTTAGCAGGAGGAAAAGATGATGGTACAGTGTCCTCCATTTTCTTTTCTGTCTCTCTTTGTCTTTCTCCTGAGAAGAAGAGGAGGGTAAACTACGCATAAGAATTAGCATATTCTTTTGTTCCTGTGTGGAGTGATGGTCAAAGCCCTTACAGATGTTACAGGAGGCTGCCAAATGTTACAGCCCCAGGCACACACCCACACCCACACACACACACACACACACATACACACACACCTTGTCAGTATTCTTAGGTGGGATTGTGTGTCGTATCCTTAGGTGAGATTGTGTGTCCATACTGGGCACATTTCCTGAAGCTTTTATCAATATATCAAACAGAAGAGGCAAATTAATTCTAGTATAATGACAAAAAGAAAGGGCAATAACTTTAACAACACTGCAATCAAACTACTGTAACAATATAACAGAAACATCTACTACTACTACTGCTGCTGCTAATATAATGCTTATGAAGAGCCATAGAGAAATGACTAGGCCTAAATACACCTAGCTATGAGGGACAAATAATGTAAAGATTTTTCTACTTAACTGAGGAAAAGTTGAGAGAGAAATTATACAAAGAATTGGAATAACACTTGTTTCATTATCAACTTACATTGTTCGTCCCAAAGTGGCAAATGAGATCTGAGAGCTCAGAATGGATAGGTGCATTATGGAAGTAGGGAAAAAGATTTTGAACTTTGAGCAGAGTGTGAATGCTAGGTGAGATCCTCAGATCCACCTTGTGGTGCTATCCCATCAGTCGAAGAAGACAGGCATGATAATGTAAGACATGTTGCTTCCCTCATTGAGGCTGGTATCTGCCCAGTATTGACCACCTCAATAAAAATATCACATCACAAACTTCAAGCCCAGCCTCCCTATAAACCGCAATGTGAAACCCATCCAGTTCCCAGGCTTCTCTCCCTTTATACAACCACCTCCATAATTCCTACTATTGATATCATCTGTTCAACTCCTCCCTCCCTTCTTCATTTAAATACTTCTCATCCCAACCACTGGGCATTTCCTTCTTTGAACTAACTTCTCTGTATAAACTTTCCATAAACCCCCTTAAACATAATATCCTGGCTGAGTAAGCCTTTCACTCTCATCCCCTTTAATCCTTCTAACCAAAGGTCTTTTTCTCAGCTCCTCCACTCTGTGCATCAACAATTCCATCCACCACCTAGCTTAGATATCCTTTCAGATATACAGTTCTTCCACTATCAACTCCCTTCCCTCCTCCACCTTCCCTTGCAATTTCCATAGCTCCTTTTCCTTCTTCTAGACTTTGTTCCCCTATCTTCTAATGGCATGCCCCCTAAGTCACATGACTCTACATCTTAATGCTGCTTTTATCCCATCCCACTCTGTCCAACTTCCCCACATTCACCTTTACCACCAGCTTCATCATCTCTTGTAACCATTATTTTATCCAAATCTTGCCATTTCGGCAGGTTCCACTTACTTTCAAATGTCAGTTTTGATGTGGATGAGCATTATGTTATATACCAGAATGGGTCTCTCATTAGAAGGCTGTCCAAACATTCAGCATTAGCAGCTAACCAACCAGGTATATATTTCAGGTGGTGGACAGACTCTGCAGCCTAACCTGCCTTACTACCCTAAAAAACTTTTCCTCCCATTAGTCTGAAATAGTGAGTTGTTTTTTGACACGGTTATCACTAAAGATCTGCTCTTCCTTCCTTAGACTCCATTGGCATTCTACTGGTCACTGGTTTGATCTGTTCATCTTCTTGCTTAGTGTTTAACATTCCCAATTGTAGTACCACTTGATGGGAATTTCAAGTATGCACTTCATTACCTGCAGTTTGTCCTATACCCCTTAAAGTTAGTTCTGCCAAGACCAGATGGGCTGAGCTCACCGATTTACTGAATATTATAGTCCTCTTTGAGCTCCAGTTATTCCATATGCTATGAAATAAGCTTTGTTTACTCCTACTCTCAAGAAACCATCTCTGCACTGAGAAAATAATCTCTGCAAAAACACTTCTAAATAGTCCATTTTTTGCTTCCATCACAATACCACAACTTACTCACATCAGACTGGTGAATTACCTCCTGTTGACTAGAGGACAGCAAATATTGCTCTATTTTTGTCTTATTTGACAACTCTGATGCATTTAACACCATTGATCACAGCACCTTGACCGAGAAGATAAAATCTTATTGTGGGTTATTCTCTATGGCCTTTGAGTGGTTTGCTTCCTATCTCTGTTATAGCCAGAAGGTGATATCAGGTTTGCACTCCTCAGTCAGAAACCTTGTGAAATGTAGAGTATCACAAGACTCAATCCTGGGCCCATTACCTTTCATGGTGTCTATGTTTCCATTAGAAAATGTTAACAGATTGAGCATATCATTTCTAAACTGCTGACACACAGCTTTACTTCCTTTTCCCTTGGGGAGAAAAACAGTATGTATTTTCTAAAGAATTATTTGGAGGACATTTATCACTGGCTAAATACTAATCTGCTGAAATAAAGCACTTACAAAGCTGAAACCATGCCAAGTTTGTGCTGCTGTAAGAGATTCCACCGTTTCCACTTTGCCAGCCTTTTCTAAAAAGAAGTTATGTACTCACCATAACATTCCATCTGAGTAGGTAACTTCATTTGTCTGCAACCTGTGGGTATCGGATCCGATTCGGATCCAAGCCGGCAGCTTTCCAAGCTAAAAGATCCAAGCTCCAAGCTCCTCCCTCCTACCCATAATGCCCTGCCATCTCCCTCTAACCCTCAGATCGAGTTTGCCAGAAAAAAGGCAATAGGAAAATTCTATAACACAGGAAAAGATTACAATACGTTCCAGTGATGTCAACTGAACAAGGACATACCCTGATCCTTTGATAACGAACTAAGGGTCCGGGGGATGGAGGGAGCAGCCCTTGAATTTCTGATGCTGCTGCCTCCCTCTGATCGGCTGGAACATCGGGGAGTCCTCTTGATTGGGGAAGATATGTTAGGAAAGGGATTGAATAGCCTCTGGATATGATTTGGAGCACCCAGCGATCTGTCGTAATGGACTCCCAATTTGCTAGGTGTTCCGAGAAGCGCCCCCTGACTGCCTCCAGTGAGGAGCAGTCGGGCAACCCCTCATGGCTGCTGTGCAGGTCGATCCGAAAAGGGTTCTCTCGACCCAAAATTTTTCGGACCCCCTCTGCCTCTGGGCCGGCGTCCACCCTGTCCTCCTCTGCCTCTGAAGGACGAAGTATCCGCAGCGAAATGGGATTGTTGAGCTTTCCGGAACCACATCTTCTTTTGTCCTCTTTGGTTCCCGGAGTATGACCTCTGAGGAGCCGAGAAGCGGATCCCAATGGCAGACAATGTCTTCCCGTCTTTCTCGCTCTGGAGAAGCGTATCGCAGATGGTTTTGCCGAAGAGCATAGAACCGTCAAAAGGGGCGTTCACGAAGGACGCCTTGAAGGGTTCTGCAAAATCGCAGAGATGGAGCCAGGCCTGGCTACATAAGACGACTCCCATTCCGCTAGCTCTAGCCACTCCCTCCATAGAATGGGAGAGAAGCCGCATAGATGTGTTGGTAAATGACTTGACCCTGGCTCCGAAGCTAGTCAGATCCAACAGCTCAGAAACCCGATAGCGGGTCGAAGAAGGAGCAATGGGGGTGAAAAAAGGTGTCGAGCTCCCCCCCAAGAGGGGGGGAGGCAAGAGCACTCCCATCTGCAGCTGGGCCTGGAGAAATTGACACATCATCCGTTCCATGTCTGCGGCCGGGAAGGCCGCCTAGATGACCTCAAAGGTGACCAGGTCTCCTCCTCTGGCTCCAGAGAGAAACGTGGAGAATGGAGCCGGGAGGGGGAAGGCCCGGAGACCTTAATGGGAGAGGCAAGCTGTTTGGACGGTGGTGCCAAAGGGGTCGACTCAGACCGTTTCTTGCGGCTGCGATGTCTTTCTTTCTTTCTCTCTCTCCCCATCCTTTTTGTCCTTCTTTTTGCCGTCCCTTTCCTCCTGGGTCAGCGAGGGAGGTAGAGTCCTGGCCAGGGGATCGGGTGCGGCAGGTAAGGCAGCCGCAGCTGGTGCCACAGAGGAGGACAAAGCAGAATCCGGGGGCAAAAGTCCCGCCAGAATAAGCTTCGTCCTCCTATTCTTCAAAGCCCTGGGGTTGAAGGCTGCACAAATACTGCAGCCCGAGGAGAGGTTGTCAACTCCCAGGCACAGGGCGCACCGAGTGCGGCCATCCGCTGGAGACAGCTTATGGCCACACTCGGTACATTTAGAGAAAATAGCTTTAGGGCCTTCAGCCATTATAGAAAAGAAAACAGGCCCACACGCTCACACCTTCACACATGCAGAGGAGGGAGGGGAATAAATTTAACAACCAAAAAGTTTAAAAGCTACCCAGAAAGGCTAAGGAAGTTAAGATGGAGTTCACACACACAAAGACAGAGAAAGTTTGACAGAGAATTAAATTTTTAACACTAAACTCACAGTACCACTCTCGGAGCTCGTTCTGAGAAGCTTACAGAAGACACGGCAAACGAGATCTGAGGGTTAGAGGGAGATGGCAGTGCCTTATGAGAAGGGGGAGGAGCTTGGAGCTCGGATCTTTTAGCTTGGAAAGCTGCCGGCTTGGATCCGGATCAGATCTGATACCAATACCCACAGGTTGCTACCTACTTCAGATTTTCCTTTATGATAGTAACAAGCTTGAATTTATTAACAAGATAGGTAATTAGGAGTGTGATCCTGGTTAACCAGTTGAAATTTGGAGACCAAATGTCAGCCATGGTTAAATCATTTTGTTTTCATCTCTGGAACATCTCTAGGAACAAGCACCTCATGCTTCAAAAGGGTCGTGACAGCTGTTAATGCTATGGTCACATCCCATTTTGACTATCTACCTGGGACTCCCACATACTGAGATTGACCGATAACAGCTAGTGCAGAACTCTGCAGCCAGGCAGGCTCTTACTTATAACTCAAAATACCAAGAAATGATACCTGTCCTATGGTCCTTGCAGTGGCTTTTAGTCCACCAGCACATAAATTTCAAAAACACAGTGTTAGTTAATTTGCTCACAGGATTTTGGTCCGGCTAACTTAAGGGAGGTTACAGTGCTATACTACTCACTTTCTGCCTCTTAGGAGCTTGTTGATGATACCACAGGTGCACTTGGAATAATCTGGTAATCATTCATTTATTGTGCACCTCATCCAGGAACTGTTCCATTTTGGCATCCAATAACAGTATGGTAAACTTGTCTCATGGTTGGTACTAAAAATGCAAATGTAACTGTAAATCCAAGTGTATTCCAAAAAAAAAACACAAATACAAAGATGCACTGGAACAACCAGAGTGAGGAGTTAAGATAATTTTAATGATGCAGGTTTAAAACTTTCACATAAAATGGTTCATCCGGCAACAATACTCACAATACAATCAATTCTCTTTATAAAAACCAAAAATCACATGACCATTTCCTGTCTAATTATTCATTTAGTACACAATAAAAATGTAAAAATCTAAACATACAATACATTAATTCTATTTTACATACCTACATTTTAATACTAACAATACCATTCAAACCAAGAAAACTGTGTGCTCTAATCTATTTATCCACTTATAGTCAGCATTCTCTATGTTCAAAACTATATCACCTCCTCTAACTTATTCTTCTATTACCCGCAATACTGCAAATTTAAAGGTATGCTGTGAATGTGCATCTCTTATGTTTGTATAAAGCTTTCCCCAGGATTCACGAAGCCTCCGTGTAAGAGTTATAACTCTTACGCGGAGGCTGCAGTTAAACGGAGTGATGTCAGCATGCTTTGCATATTCATGAGAGCATGCTGAATCACACCTAAGTCTAACACGGTCCGTGTAAGACAGTAGGGGGCGTGTCCGTAGGCTGAGCCCTGCAAGCGGACACGCCCCCAGAAGTGTAAAAGTGCCCAAAGTAAACACCCACAACAGAGTCCACGGAAATGTGAATAAACACAACACATGCCCCCACAGACTATGAACATAAAATATATATAAATGAACATGTTATATATTTTTTTAAATTGTAAAGATGTTTAACCGTGAGTGCTCTCGTTTGCTGGCGTGCCGTAAGCGCAGCTACAGTTAGCAGTCAGTGGGAAAGCATATAAGAACTAAATATGCAAAATAAGCCAGGAAGCAATAGTGTAGCGGTAGAGATGTTGGCTGAAGATCAGGCATTCATGGTTCGAGCCCCCACAACACCAAATTATTTTTTTCAAAATAAGCAGGAAACAAGTCCCTGACAAATATGTACACATAAAACCACAATTTATGTAAAATGTAATGAAATAGCCCATTTATATTGAAGACATGTGAGGTAACAAAAGAAGAAAAAATGCCAGATGTGCTCATAGCTGAGCTACAGTTTAACAGAGTGAGTGTATGTGCCCGTAGATGAGCAGTGGTTTAACTGGCGCAAAATGAGTGCCCGTAGCTGAGCAGTGGTCTAACACGCTAAATCTATGTGCCCCTAACTGAGCTGAGCGTAATATGTGTGCCGATAGCCAAATGAGGCTTAAAGCAGCGTACCCCGTTTGCGCGGAGCTGCGCACCGTGCAAACAAGCTAATCAACGGGCAATGTTGAGCAAGCCATATCAAAACTGCCTTTACACAGACACACCCCTCAGCATGTCAAGACAGTCATGAAAAATAAAAAGCAGTGGCCAGGTTCGAACCCAGGATACTATACACCATAGTCAAGGTACAGAACCACTAAACCATGACAGCAGTACCTTTAAATGCAATAATAGCTAATATATAGGAATGAATACAAACTACAGCATGACAATGCAGGTTTACTGAACTTGATACAATTCCAAAATGGCCAATCACAGATATGTGCGAGAAAAACGGACTATATAAGCCCCATAGGCGGGAATACACAGCATAAACGATTGTAGAACTGATCTGCAGGCAGAATGACAGGAGTAGGAGAGGGTAGTCGCTTTTGAGCACAGAGGTGGGGTGTTGAGGAGTCCAGGTACATAGTCTGGCTCCAGTCCATAATCATGAGGCCCAACTCATGCAGGGCCAGGTCCTCTGGGGAGCATACAGGGCTGAGGCGTGGGACCGGTTGGCTCATGATCTCACCAGTGCCACAGGGATTCCAAGGACTGGTGAGCAGGTCCGTCACCACCATGCGGACCTGAAGAGATGCAAGCAGGACCAACTGAACCTTTGGATCCAGGAGGCCTGGCAAACACCCAACGCCCCACTACTGAGTAAGTAACATTTAATTATGTATGTAAGAAATTAAACTAGCTAATATTATGGAGATGTGTATTCCAATATTACTTCATTTATATTACAGCTGCAGGTGTCCGTTCTGCGAACCGCAGAGCCTATGGCGATATGCTGGTGCAGTTGCGCCACCAGGCAGGTCAGTAATCCACTACCAGTAACTGTAAAGAAATATAAAAGTATGACAGTCAGCAAAAGAGTGCAGTGTAGTCAGTAAGGAATACAATCTGCAAGTAACAGTGTGAAAGTGTATGCAAGTATTGCTCGATTACAAAAGTGTGTTTCAGCCTGTAAGTTTAACTTAAACATGAAACTGTCCGACATATATTCAGAAATAAAAATGCCCTGGCTGTAAGAAAATAGTACACAACTTGCAGCAGGCTGAAAAGTATAGCTGCAGAAGATGATGAAATCACATGTGTGAAATATATCCCTGTGGAAATACTGAAACATGACAGAAGTGAGACTGCTGGAAAGGATTGTAATAACTACTGGTAAAACATGTCAATAAAGCCTAGAAGTACCATCCTGAATAGTAAAATGAAAGCAAGTGAGAGAGTGTGAGAAAGTGTCATGAATCCAGCAATACAGTAGTAATAACCCCTGAATAAAGTATACTGCAGTCAAGACAGAATGAAATGCATGTGAGATTCAAAACCAAACCGCAAAATCTGTTCAAAGTGTTGCTGCATCTGGAATGTGTATCCCAAAATCTGGATATGTTGCTCTCAGTCTACAGTATGCAGATAGGATGTTTGTCTGATATACCAAACATCCACACTTGTCTACAGCTATATAAAGCAAATGTAGCAGGATGATGTAGCTGAACAAAGCTAGATATGAATGTGTATGAAGAACCATAAAATGTATATTGATGTTACAGTAACAGTCCTATCACCAAGTTGAAATAGTTATCATATAGGAAACTGTAGTTAGAACAGTAGTGTGTATATAACTGTAGCTATTAGAAATGTACAGCATATGTATTGTTATTCAAGGTGTTAATATTACTTTCTTCACCCCACCCTATAACCACATATAACCCATTCCACGTGAAAATGGTATGTGCAATCACAATTAACACCCCTGGATGTTTGTCCTGTTGGGTCATATATATTTGCATGTCTGTTGATGCATCTGCCCTGTTCATACATCCACACCTGATGGCCTGTTGCCATCAATTAACCCTGCATGTTGTTGGACTGTGTATTTCTGTTCAAATTATGCATGTGTTATGCACGCTGTTCAATGGTGTGAATATCTGGGTGTTTGGTTAATCGGAATACTAATGCATGCTGTTACAACTAATTGTGAATGGTATTATATGTCACTAACCCAAACTGTCATGACATAATGCAAAACATAGGATGACAGGTAAGGCGGGTTCCAGCGGACCCACCTCTCCCACCTCAGCTGGCGAGTGCACCTGGCACTAGTGCCGAGTCCGGACCCTCCTCCGGTGGCCCTGTGCCACCTGTGGGTGGAAGCGCTGCAGGAGATGGGGCTCGCCCCCCCCTCTGCAAGTGTGGCCGGAGGAGAACCACCACTCACCCTCCGTAGCGTCCGGACTGTGGTGCGTAGGGAGATTCAGGACTCTGTTCTCGAGCCCCTACGCCAGCTCGAGGCACGGGTGGCGCAACTAACGGGCATGCCTGTTGCCCCGCCTACACAGCCCCCAGCACAGCCCCGTCCTGGGCAGTGAAGGAACAGTGGCAACTGCCTATGGGTGGGGATATCAGTTCCACTGTTGCCATCTGTGGGCTCATGGGCTCTGGATATCCAAACCTCCGTCCCCGTCAATTGCGTAACCCCCCCACACATGTCATACACCGCCCCTGTATGCGTCTTGTTGGTCTTGTCTGTTTACCTACCCAACCTACCTCCCCAGCTGTTCCGACTTCCTTCACCTGACATACCACTCTCACCTGAGAAAAAAAAAAAAAAAAAAAAAAAAAAAAAGGGCACTCTGTACCCACAAAAAAATTACACCCCATACATAGCTGCCCATTCCGCACACATGTCTACTGGACATGGAACCTATCAATTACAATTGGCTGTACAACAAGTATTATTGTTGTCCTGACACCTCTCTCAGGGGTGGAAGGTTTCAAATGTCACACCAAATTACATACATATGCACAGCTGTTGCTGATGAAGAAATGGGCAGCTATGGGCCTTACCTACATCCCTCCTGCACATCCCAAGCTTGTTTTCCTACTGTCTTACCCTCTTTGTGACCCCTTTTTCACCACTTTCCTGTCTCCCCATTTTCTTTTCTTTCAAAGAAAATAGCATGGGTGTGCGCAAGAGTAAGCACGCTTAAGTGGTTGTAAGCGGGTGTGCGCGAAGCTAACCGCCAGTGCGCATGCGTGAGCTCCGCGCAAACCAGCGCTAACCTGGTTACAACTGCTTAAAAGTGCCTTCGTCACTTTGACAGGTCCTGTACTCAGCTCAAAAGCAGAATAAAATCCCACTGTGAGTCCCGAACCCAGGACCTTGGAAACAGTAGTCTGCATGACTTACCACTAAGCCATGACTCTTATACAAGAACACTGTGCTAAAATAAATATATCATGTAATAGTAGGAATGAATGTAAAGGGAATATAGATGTGTAGTACACAAAGCATGCCATTTAGAATTACTATCAAAACTAGTGGATTTCCATAATAGTAGTGTGTGAACAGAAACAGTCATGCTAGTTGGAAGCTAGTAGGTAATAATGTCACTATAGCACCTTGCAAGCCACACACATACTCACAGCAGGATAAGCACTGCCCATACCCCACAACCTCTTACAGGAACACATCTGGACCAAGTAATAAAATATGTGGAGCAAAGGCCCAAAACCAGGGACACATTACAAATAATGTTACAACAAACGCAGACAGTTCAGAGAGTAACAGGGTCTGCACTTTGTGGGATGTTTGGAAGGGTATGCAGTCTGAAACTTGAATGTTTGTCACCATATTCTGACTTGAGCCCAGAGTGACTTGCCAGAAAAAGGTGTGCATGAGATATTGACCAAAATATGAGGCAGAAATGTGGACAACCTGCAAATATCTGTACACATGGCGGGTCTGACACCACCATATTTGAATAGTTAAGAGCCTAGACATAGCAACAGTGAATGACTTACAGGGATGCCCCACAGACCCCATGTGAAATGTACAAACAGTAGGCAGAAAGGTGTAACACATGCAATGGTAACTATGGAGTCCTGAAAGTATTCATCACTTGCATGGCAGAAAAAGTGTAGTAATACATAAGCTCATGCTAACCCACAGTCACAACTGCAGCATACCAGACATTTTAATGGGAGTACCCTACTGATATGTACCATTCCATGAGGCACATAACAGATGAACCTGAAAGTCTCTGGGGCCTGCTCAGCAGCATACTCAAATACCCTAATAGATGTCAAGGCCCACACCATGGCCAGACCACACTGCATGCTGTAACACCCTAGCAGATATAGCAAGCATTCCAAGGTGTGAATGTACATGGAAAATAGGAAAGCTACAGCAGCACACTACAGTCAAGACACCTAGCAGGCATACAAGTAGTGACTGTAAAGGGCAACTATTGAAGCCTTAGCAACAAAGTGCAAGCAAAAGTGAAAGGAAAGCACACACACACACACACACACACACACACATTAACAGTAGTAGTAGTTGTAGGTGTCAGTGTACATACACAGTTAGTACAGGAAACTGGAGAAATGAATGGAGGAATGTTAATCTACAACACACCTGGAAATATGAGAGAGATACCAACCTTTACACTCACAGAACATTGTCCACAGCATAACAGCATGGTCCCTGCCCTTAAAATCTGAAAGGGCACAGTGAGAACTGCAATCAGTACACAACTGGCTGCATGCAATTAGCAAATGCTGGCTAACAATTGGTGCAGAGGCCATCACATGGGCATATGCAGATACCTACAAAAGTATGCTGTACTCCCAGTGCACACATGCAATACTTTCATTGCACCCTGAGAAGGACGAGACAGACAGACAGAGAGACAGAGACAGAGAAAATTGCAATTAAGCAGACACAAATTGTTCAGCAACAGCTACCTGAAAGCTGACAACTGGGAACTGGAGCAGCAGGACAGAGAACCAGACGGCAACACAAGCAGCTGTGACAAACACAGGTAATGTAAAGTAATACTATAAAGGTCTACATACTCTGAACCCTTCATATGTGTCATTGGTCTGTATCCATATGTATATGAAGATGTGTAAAGGGCAGGGGACATACAGCAACTATCAGTGAAGGCTGTACATACATTTGTATGTGAGAGCATCTATGTGCACATATCAATGTTGGTTGATTGTAGGTTGTAGTGCCATGTACAAAGTAGGTTTCACAGTTATGTATGTTTAGCAGTATGTTAGTGTGTGTATACAGTATGGTAGACAAATATGTTGATATACCTGTCTAACATATGGATACGTATGTATGTCAACATATGTATGTGTGTGTGTATATATATATATATATATATATATATATATATATATATATATATGATATGCATATATGTATGCATACATAGAGAGAGATGTAGGAATACATAGACAGATGTAGATAGAATATTGTACAAACATATCTATGTAATGCACACATACAGATATAGATATATGTAGATACATATACATAGACAGACTGATCTGACTATCTACAGGTATGACTGTATATGACGACCTGCAACACAGCCTGTCCCACCCCCTCTGTCACTCACACCCCCTCTGTGTCCCCCCTCCACATCTACAGAAATATATGTACATCAATATATATATGTGTATATGTATACAGACATATATATATATATATATATATATATACATATGGATATATCTATATATATATATATATATATATATATATATCTATAGAGAGAGAGAGAGATGTATATAAATTCTGAGTGAGGCACATGTGTACAGATGTATTGCAACAGGTGCCTGGTGACAAAGGCATGGAGTGAACACCAGTGTCAAAACCGGAGTACCATACCACATTCCAGATCACCTACACCAGTGTCAAAACCGGAGTACCATACCACATTCCAGATCACCTACACCAGTAACCACCAGATATGTGATTGGCTGCCCACCACTGCATGTGTCAGGGGTGAACAGGGTCATAAATGTGTACAATAGTGGCCCCAATGATATTCACAGTGGCACACTATCCCTGGAATACCTGCACATGGTATGTGTCAGCGGACATGGTGTGTCAGCTATGGACATGTAGGTTGGTGTACCCCTCCACACCACATAATGGATGCCATGGTATGGACCTCACATGACAGCTACAGATATGGAGAAGGACACAGTGACATGTACAACACTGTGACAATGCACTCAAACACATTACTAATGCACAGTGACTGACAACACCACAGAGTACACATATACTACCCACATAGAGGTTACCACTCCCGGATTTACATATGTAAGTCACACCCATGACAGATGTCCAACAACCATAGTAACACCTCACACCATCCACAACCTAAATGTCTGCTGTGTGTCGTCCGTGCCACTGCAATAGAGTGCACATGTGGAGGTAAGAGTTCCTACCCACAGATAAGACATACCCTGCAATAAACCACACAGTATTAAGAAACAAGACTCCCCATGAGTACATGTCACACATACCCCTGCTGAATGTTAGTCAGATAGGTAATATGCCATATGAGTCACCCTGTGTAACTGTGTGACAGCAGCAGGTACCATCACACCACGTGTCACAATGGTCAGGGTAGCAGAACAGTACGCTGCTGTAGTCCCAGGGGCAATAGCATATTGTATAGTATTGTATTGTAGTGCAATGTAATGTATTGTGTTGTATTGTATTGCTATGTTGAGGTGCCTCCTTCGTGGAGTGGAACCACTGCTGCTGTGCGCCAGTGTACAGGTACATATCCTGTAGTCAGGCTAGTGTTACATAGCACTTCTATATGTGTGTTTAGCTCCTGTCAGAGTTTATGTAGCATGCAACTGGGGATGCCATCAGGTCCCATTCATGTTGTGTATTCTGCTGTCCTGAGGGTGGCTCTCACCTGGACATCTGTGATGACAGGGAGGTTACAGTCGGCTGGGATAACTATGTCTTATTTTGGGGGAGAGGGCGGGGTGACACCTGCACTGAACCTGTCTGCCACAATGTTGTCAATATCTGTGGTGTCAGTGAAATATGTGTTGTTGTGTACTAACTATGGGCATAGAAGATGGATCCTGACCAGGTTGCTAACATAACTGAAGAAGGCCTTCTGGTTATCTGTAGTGTCCCTCTTGATTTCCCTCTCATAGTTGCCCATGGATGTTTGTATGATGGAAAATAGATCCTTACTAGTGCTGCTCAGACATGCCCTCCCTTTATGGAATTATGCTCTGTCTTGCAGTAGCTTCCATCTTCTGTAATACAATCTGTCTATGGCTGGGGTCCACCAGACAGGATGCTGTCCCTTTGTGGAGAGTGTCTTGGTCATATATGGGATTGCATGATCCATGCATTCTCGGAGATGTCTGTAGAAAGCAATTGTGTAGGGTCAGCATTGTGGGTTGTATCTGCCACTGGCCCAGTGGGCTGAAAGGATACCATGTCACTGTTACAAAGTGTAAAGTTTGTATCTGTAATGTTATGCACTATAGTCGTTTGTGCTGGTGGTGGAGGTGGGATATGTATATCCAGGGAAATCAGTGTGTGGTCAACTCACAGTAGTTGATGATGTAGGCCATACAGTACCTAGATACAAACCCCCAGAGTGAGGAGGTGCTCTTGACCTGAATCAGTGTTCTGACTGCTGGGGTTTGGTAGTATGTCGTATGGAGTGTGCCAGGTACTGTTGCACAGTTGCTGGCTGAGCACTGATACCTGGCCATCTACATGTGTATCCAACAATAGACAGACAGATGCTACATATGTGAGATATGTTGTATTATAACAGTCGGGTAGCATGTGCAGTATGTGTGCCAAATTCTGCTGACATATATTGCTGATACCAGGTTATTTTCTTTCTCAGGTACATGGCCCACCCGCGGAATCCCACCTACTCCACAGCTGAGGATGAGGAGATGCACCAGAGCCTGGTGCGGGACTATGCAATACTCTTTTCCTGCACCAGCCAGAATCATCAGGAGAGGGCTGCACTGTGGCAAGACCTTGTCCGTCGGCTAAATGACATAGGCACGCATAATAGGACATATGAGCAGGTACGACATCACTGTAGTGATTTAATCAGACATGTCTATCAGCGTGCGTCGGATATCCACAGGCAACAGGTCGCCACAGGTAGAGGGGTGGCTACACATCCCCCACTCACCAGACTGGAGAGACTACTCATGAGTGTAGTGGCTCCAGTCCGCCAGCAACAACAACAGCAGCAGACATGCATTATGATGGAGGCTGGAGCCACGCAGCAGCAAGACAGTGAACGTGCAGGTAATATGCCATATGTATAGTTGACTGTTGTGTACACTGGTAGTTAATGCATGTATGAGGTGTGTCCTTGGTTTGTAGCTGTCATCATAGTATTTAATGTGCAAGTGTGATATCCTCAATATTAGCAGCTGACCTGTGAAAGGCGACTGTTTTACTACTGACCTGTATCATACTCAGTAACAATGGCAAAGTTGTGCCCACTGACATTAGTTTCTTCACGTCTGCAGGACCCTCTGGTATAACAGCAATGCAGCCTATCCATGCTGGTGAGTGTGTATTAACAATTCCTGTAATAGTGTTGATAGTAATAGTACTATTTGGCTCACTTAGTAGTGCTCTTTGTATGCATGTAGATGTGTCTGTGTCTGTGTGTTGATATGACGCATACTGAGTACTGTACAATTGTGTGAAACTGTGTGCATGTGTGCACATGTGCACATGTGCATGTGTGCACGTGTGCACGTGTGTGTGTGCACCTGTGCACGTGTGCACCTGTGCATGTGTGCACGTGTGCATGTGTGCACCTGTGCATGTGTGCATCACTGGTAATGTGTAGATATTGTAAACTGTGTTTCCTGTTTCCCTCCCACAGGTTCTTTTGCTGCTCTGGTGTCATGTAGCAGGGAACCTGAATCAGGTGCCGTGGGTACTGATAATGATGACATCTGTGTAATGGCACAGGAAACTATGCCAGGGTCTGCCATTGGTCAGCCGATTGACAGTACACAGCTGTCGACATCATCAATGCGCACAGTTATCCTGCCAATACACCCTTTGTCACCAATGTCCCTAGGTGATGGACAGCATACAGTGGGCATTGACCAGGGTAATGTGGTATCTGTGGCACATGCCTCCCCACACAGCAGCCATGGGCATGGCCCAGAGATGGTACCACACAGACAAATGTCCAGGGGTTCTCGTGGGAGCATCTGTGAGCGTACTGCCCCTGTCAGATGTGCCCACAGAGGTCTTACAACCTCAGCTATGTTTCGGGCTGTCATGCAGGCACAGTCACGTATGGAATGGTACACCAGACAGGGTCTGAGGGAGCTGACAGCATGTCGCACAGCCATGACTGACAGTATGCGTGACATTGCGGCTGCCATCCGTGATTTCACTGATGTCACAGACAGATGTTGTGGGGACATATTAGACCGGTTCCACAACTACATGTCCATGAGCCAGGGCGATGGTGGGCGGTTGAGGCGTCAACGTGGCCGTATGCCAGCAACAGCAGCAGCTGGAAGTCGTCGCGGATGACAACAGGGCCGCGGCCGCCCCCGTAGTGCCAGCAGCAGCCCCAGCAATGCTGGGTCTGTGCTGTCATCAGACCGCCCCAGAAGACCACGTGCACGTGGCTCTGGCCGGGCCCCACAGGGATCTGTGTCCAGTCAATGAACACCTGCTTCTGATGACAGTACCCAGTCTGGGTTGGTACTGGATACGGTCCATAGCACCCCTGCAAGGCACAGGTACCGTGTCCATGGCCAGAGACACTGATCTGTATGACCTGGCAGGTACAGTCTTTGGCTGTCCACAAACACCAGTATATGGCAGCCATGAGGTGGAACTGTGTGCATCCATACACACATGCGAATTGACAACACCTAGGGCTACCGCATACACACACACACACTGCATCAACATTGCCCCACCTTTTACTGCTGTCCCTCACCAACACACATACATGTCAACTGGTGGTATCGGTGGCTGACTCAGGCATACCAAGTTCACACGCTGTGCATATGATGAAACTGTGCCACCTCCTGCAATCTGTAACAACTGTGCAGGTACAGGTTAACATGTTGCTGATGCACAGGGTGACCACATAGATGTATAGTAATAGTATCATGTTGTTAACAGTACTGTGTGCTGAATTAATTGTGGGTATATCACAGCATGCCTGATGCAGTAAGTGTGTGAATGTCATGTCCTGTTGTCTACACCCATGGTAAGTACCATAGTGTATCATCTGCACATGTTGGCATACTGGTGGTAATGATGTCAACAGAAGGCTACATACATAGGTAGCACAGGGGATAAGGTAATGAATGTAGTAATACACAATGATGGACATGTAAATTGCAAGTGGCATGTTGCCCACACTGGACTCTGCAATGCAGATGTTTGAGGATGTTGATATGTGTGCAGTACTACACGACTGGTACAGGACACACAGGAGCACCCTAGCACAGCATGCTCACATCTCATACCATGCTAGACAGCCCCAACACACATAACTAACTGTCACAGGAGGGAGAGTCCCCATATATGTCAGGGATACTGTGGTGGCAGGCCAGGTAGCATACATCCTACTAAGTATGGAACCACTGAGTGAAGGCTCAGTGTCTGTTATTTGACATGTGTATTACTGCAGGTATGAGCACATGGGTTTCCATCCAGTTATTGTACATCCTGACAGTACATGGTCTGTACACTTGTGTGCACTGAGACTGGACCCTAGCCATCTGACCCGTGTATTTCCATGTACATGTGCATAGTGCCTGCATATTTGCAGTGTTACCTACTGGAACTGGTACAGCTTGTTTGTTGTACAATGGACTACATGCAGCCCTGTTTACTGTAGCTTTGTTTGCATGCATGTTTGCTTGCAATTACCCTGGAATACTGATCACACCTGCAATGAATAGTTATAGAGCTTCTGTGGACTCCTAGTGCCATCTGCATAGCTTACTATATGTATGTCCATGTCCCACTCGACAGGATGTCACTGTTTGTCCTGTTCACATGTACATTGCCTGTGACACAGTGCATATGACTTACCTGGCATGTGTCCACGTGAGCAGTCATATATACTACTGCTAACTAATCACAGGCACTACACCTTCACATATTCATCTTCTGTTGAACTACCTGCTTCGCTAGGGACGGCCTGCACCTGTCACCCCTGGGCTTTCAGATATTGGCAAAGGCTCTTGCTACCCCCATAGTGGCTATGTTAGGCAAGGCTCAAATGACAAATCCACCTTCATAGGTATCACAAGGGATAAGAAACTCAGAGTAATGCTACCCAACGCCAGAAGTCTAAACCTCCAGATGCATGCACTCAAAACACTCCTTGGCATGGAGAACATCGATATCTGTACAGTAACAGATGCCTGGTTCAGGGCTACCGAGAGCACACCAGCACTACCAGGTTTAACCTGGTTGATTTCTTTGAAACAGTCACCAAGGCCATTGACGAGGGGAAGGTGGTTCACACAGCCTACCTGGACCTTGCAAAAGCCTTCACAACAATACCCCACTTGGGCATTCTAGAGAAGCTCACCAGCTTAAATATAAGCCCCTATGACACTAGATGGATTGCACAGTGGCTCAAGGACAGAACCCACATGGTTAGAATTGCTGGAGCCATGCCAGACTCCAAACCAGTTACGAGTTGTGTCCCACAAGGCTCAGTCCTGGGACCTCTCTTGTTTGGTATATATTTATTGGAGATACAGGCCAACACGGACGGACTGTGGCTGACCAAATATGCAGATGACTGTGAACTGGCCACCATAATCGACTCTCCAGCCGACACAAGCATCTTCCAAAGGGGCATCATAGAAACAGACAACTTGTGCCAGAGCCATGGCCTTCAGCTAAACAGTGTTTAGAAAGGGGAATGTGCATCCTGTAGTCTCTGTTCATCTAGTTGCCAAAAGGGACATTTCCCTCACACACACTAACCCCCCTCAGCCAAAAACACACACTTGCCATTTGCAGGATTCAAACCCCTATCTGACTATGTTATGACACTCGAGACGGACACATTAGCAGAGTGTGCTATTCGCATTACTGGGAGGTTTCCCTTCTCTTGCTGTACTTATAGGGTGCTGACATCATCAGTGTTTAGAAAGGGAAATGTGCATCCTGTAGTCTGTTCACCTAGTTGCCAAAAGGGACATTGTCCTCACACACATTAACCCCCCTCAGCCAAAAACACACACTTGCCATTTGCAGGATTCAAACCCCTATCTGACTATGTTATGACACTCGAGACGGACACATTAGCAGAGTGTGCTATTCGCATTACTGAGAGGTTTCCCTTCTCTTGCTGTACTTATCTGGTGCTGACATCATCAATGTTTAGAAAGGGAAATGTGCATCCTGTAGTCTGTTCACCTAGTTGCCAAAAGGGACATTGTCCTCACACACACTAACCCCCCTCAACCAAAAACACACACTTGCCATTTGCAGGATTCAAACCCCTATCTGACTATGTTATGACACTTGAGACGGACACATTAGCAGAGTGTGCTATTCGCATTACTGGGAGGTTTCCCTTCTCCTGCTGTACTTATAGGGTGCTGACATCATCAGTGTTTAGAAAGGGAAATGTGCATCCTGTAGTCTGTTCTAGTTGCCAAAAGGGACATTTCCCTCACACAAAATTGCACACACACTAACCCCCCTCAGCCAAACAAACACACTTGCCATTTGCAGGATTCAAACCCCTACCTAACTATGTTATGACACTTGAGACGGATGCATTAGCAGAGCGTGCTATTCGCATTACTGGGAGGTTTCCCTTCTCCTGCTATACTTATAGAGTGCTGACATCATCAGTGTTTAGAAAGGGGAATGTGCATCCTGTAGTCTGTTCTCCTAGTTGCCAAAAGGGACATTTCCCTCACACACACTAACCTCCCTAAGACAAACACACACACTTGCCATTCGCAGGATTCAAACCCCTACCTAACTATGTTATGACACTTGAGATGGACGCATTAGCAGAGCGCGCTATTCACATTAGTGGGAGGTTTCTCTTCTCCTGCTGTACTTATAGAGTGCTGACATCATCAGTGTTTAGAAAGGGGAATGTGCATCCTTAGTGTGTTTTCCCAGTTGCCAAAAGGGACATTTCTCTCCCACAGACTTACACACACACCAACCCTACTCTCACACACACACACACACACACACACACACACACACACTGAGCATTTGCAGGATTCAAACCCCTACCTAACTATGTTATGACACTTGTGACAGACGCATTAGCAGAGTGCACTATTCGCATTACTGGGAGGTTTCCCTTCTCCTGCTATACTTATAAAGTGCTGACATCATCGGTGTTTAGAAAGGGGAATGTGCATCCTGTAGTGTGTTTTCCTAGTTGCCAAAAGGGACATTTCTCTCCCACAGACTTACACACACACCAACCCCACTCACTCACACTCACTCACACTCACACACTCACTCACACTCACACACTCACTCACACTCACACACTCACACACTCACACTGAGCATTTGCAGGATTCAAACCCCTACCTAACTATGTTATGACACTTGAGACAGACGCATTAGCACAGCGCGCTATTCGCATTACTGGGAAGTTTCTTTTCTCCTGCTGTACTTATAGGGTGCTGACATCATCGGTGTTTAGAAAGGGGAATGTGCATCCTGTGGGGAGGCAGACACCACGCACACTCTGGCTTAGCTGTCATTCCCTAGGGCAAACAGCCTAGTGTTGACCTCTACACCCATATGTTTAATTGTCAAATGCACATTATTTGTTGCTGGTAGACTGTTTGCACATCTTTATTGCCATAGCATTCCCTATTTGTATGAACAACCTGTGCATCTGTGGAAGATGTTTGCATATGGGAGGGATCCACTATATCACGTATGTCTCTGTAGTCATTTAACTGTGTGCACTGGGCAGACTGCTGTAATGTGGTTGGTTCCTGGAATAACACATAAAAATACCAGATATGTGTGTCCAACTGCTAAACTGAGATTTGGCCTAAGTGTGTGAGCATGCCCAGTTCAGCCTTCCCATGGCATGTTGTCTGACATATGTCTCATTTATCAAAGTGTGTGAGCATGCCCAGTGTGAGCATTCCATATGTTGGACTCTGCAGCCCACCACCTTTGTGGATGAGTTTGAACTTCAACAAATATCACCCGTTTTTGGTTGTGTGTTGTGTGTCATGTTGTGTAGTTACTGTACAACTGCTTTGTGTGTGAACACAACAGGATTATACTGTGCCTGCAGTGTTTGCATGGGATACTTTGCATACAGTTGTCAACATCCTTTCACACTGACCTAACACTGTAGTACTGTATAGTGTACTGGTAGTACTTTGACTGTGGTGGACAGTATCCTGGGCTTTAGTGCTATCACTGCTTTACATTTCGATAGTGACCACAACAGCCTGGTTAGGGGCCAGTTGTGTACATCTGACCATGTTGCATTCTGTTCAGATATGAACTACTTAAACCAGGCTTGTCCAACATTGGTAGTGTATTCCACAACATAGGTGTACATTTGCAAACACTAGCGATGTGCCCTAGTCCATGTCTAATGCTAGTTGGAGAGTGTGTTTGTCTTTCAACACACATTGTAAGTGGAGTCTGCCATGACATATGTCATGGTTAGTATACTGTGCCTCTGTCTACCTGTGACATGACAGTGATACCCAGGATAAAGCTACTATCTCCCATCCACTCATCAAGATTCCTATTGAGGAAGATTGATAAGTGACTCTATGGGTAGCCTGTACTGGGGGTTCACTCATGGTTGGGGGTGGCTTCTGTGTTATGGATCATGCAGTACAGCTTGTCCTATGTAAGTCAGTGCTGGGGTTCAGGTCTCTCATGTGCATAGCTCACTGCCATTCAGATTGTACAAGGTGCAGCATGTTTATTGATACCAGCAACACAGGCAACACATGGCATCTGTGCAAGCTCTTTGATACTCCTGGTGAGGTACTGTTGGGGACTTTACGGTTGATGGAGATGTCTGCTGAGGTACATCCCACAGGGGCTATTGTAGTCAATTGTACCGCTGATGAAGGATGACTGCAGAGCCACAATGACCTCCCCTTATCTACATCTGACAACCTTCATGATTAGGTGGGTATATGGTATGTTTCTGTAAACACTACAGCACATGTTTGTCCAATGCAGGATATCTATCACCTTGTGTCCCCAGGTCTCTCATTACATGTTAACTACATAATGGGTTAACACCTATGTGGTAATTGGTGGGCACTTACTGTATATCCACGTGGGTTGACTATACACGTTTCTGCAATTAGCTTGCTGACATGGCTATGGCACCAGTTGTCTGTTTCTATGTGGCTCTTTTGTGGGATGCTTGTGTCAGCTGGTGGATCATATGTGGTGAGCAGTTTGTAGTCCTCTGCAAACATGTTCGGACACAGTCCTTCCATGTTTGCCTGTACCTATGGGACATATATACCAGACGAGGGAGATCCCAGGACCAAGCCTTGTGGGATGCCAGTTATATCTGGTTTGTAGTCTGACATGACTGCAGCATGTCTGACCATGTCTGTTCTGTCCTTGGTCTGGTTTGCAACCCCTCTACTGACATAGGGGTTTATATTTAAGCTGGTGAGCTTATCTATAATGAACACGTAGGGTATTGTATAGAAACCTTTGCAAGGTCCAGCTACGCTGTGTGGACCACACTGCCCTCATCAATGACCTTAATGACTGTTTCAATTGAGTCAAACATGTTTAGGGGCAGGATCTGCACTTAAGAAAGCCACACTGGGTAGGGTCCGGTGTCAGTAGGTCTCCAATATCTTTATGTCTGTGGTATATGCTGATCCTTTCCATAGCTGTGCAGACTGAGCTTCTCAGGATTCTGGGGTAGTAGTTTTCAGTGTCCATTCAGGCAACACCTTTGTTGAGAAGGACCACTGTTGTTGTACACTGCTCTTTGGGTACATATTCTGTGGTAAGGCTGACATTGAGCAGTAGTGTGGTTTGGCATTCCATTCATCTTGGAGTCCATGTTGCACTAAGCCCAGGACACTATCACATACCATTGCTGCTGTGTGTTTTGCTTTGTAGATGTTGGCTGTTACCTCAGCATCTGCAATATCAGGGGGCCAGCAGTCTGCTGGGATAGATATTCTGCATTCCGGGGTTGCACTGCACCTGTCAGGATGTATGTTGGCAATATGTGTGTGTGTTTGTGATATTTGTGTGATTCAGAGCATATCTGTGAATTCCCAACATGGTTCCTACCATCAGTTGTGAAAGCCTTGGGATTATCCTTAGTGTCCTGTACAATTTGTATCTTCATAGGTTCATAGGTTCATACTAGGCTATCAACCCTAGGGCATTTGTTAGCCTAGCCAGAGTGTATGTGGCTTTTGCCACCCCTTGCTATGTGAATATTATGGCCATTTATGATTTGCTTTGCTGTGCCTCTGTCTGGACATGACACAGTGAAGACCCCCAGTGTAACTCTACAATCATCCATCCACTTGGCAAGATTCCTGTTGAAGAGTGTCAGTGAGGGGCTCTGCCTAACATGGAGTGGGATTCTGGTCCAGGGTGTAGGGAGCCTCTGGATTATGTATCTGTCCCACCAGCACATCCTATTTCATTATTTGTTGAGGTTGACATCTCTCACTCTCACAGCTCCGATGGATTTGAGTTTTCTGGGGTGGAGCATGTCCATTACTCCTGTGTTGGGCATGGCCTTCTACAACAGGCATGCAATGCCTCTGTGTAGGCAGTATGTGACTGCATTCAGCTGGGGTGTCTACAGCCAGGCAGCATATGACATATATTTGAGACCCTTTATCCTCTTGGTGAGGTACCTTTGAGGTCTTTCTAACTGCTGCAGGTGTCAGGTAAGGTACATCCCATATGAGGCATTGTACTAGATTATAGGTGTGATTAGAGAACAGTATAGGGGCACAATGACCTCTGTTGACGTAAATGTGAATCCTTTCCTGATACGGTGGCAAATGTAGACAGTCTTCCTAGCCACATTGGAAATGTGGGTGTCACATAACAGGTTACTGTCCACTTGTGTCCCTAGGTCCCTGGTTACTCCTTCCATACATAATGGTTTACCACCTATGTGGTAATTTGTGGTACCTTGTTTGGTATTTGGTGGGACATTCATACTGTCCAGTGTCTTCAGAACGGCTGGGTGGGGTTCCTGTGTGTGTGAGAGTGTGGTCTGTAGCATGCTACAGACTGTACAGCAGTCTTGCCTACGGTTAGTTGCACATGGGTGGACTCCAATGCCTTGTGCATTGTCAGTTACCTGGACGTATAGGTGTCTGTGCTGAATATGGATACTCACCTTCCTTTTATGTTTTGTTCCAGGTTTTGGGGCCATGAAACATGATACGTGGTATAACCTGGTAGTGCTGGTGTGCAGTCAGGAGGCTTGCAGCAGGTTTCTGTCACTGCACAGACATCGATGTTCTCCATACTGGGGATGGCCTTGGACGCATGCATATTGGGGTTTACACATCTGGCATTGGTCAGCATTACCCTTATGTTTCTTTCCACTTATGTTTTCTAGGGTGGTGGGTCAGTCTTTTCAGCCTTGCCTACAAAAGGCTCTATGGAGGTGGCAAAGGCCTTATCCAATATCCAGACGCCCAGGGGTAACAGGTGCAAGCCATCCCAAGAACAGGTGCATGGCTTGTCAAGCATGACATCCCAAGCAGACAGACATTGGATCCCCTTGGAATGACACCAGTAAGTGTGCCACTTGCTATGACTGATCATTCCGTGTTTGTACTGTGGCATTATTCTTGGTAAGGGTAGGATGCTGCAAACGGTGAGTGTCATACCGGCCTGGACTACATAATCAGAGAGCTCATCTATGTCTCTTTTCATGTAGTCTTGGGAGGTACATCTCAGGTCATTCACACCAGCATGGACTATGACTGCATCATATTTCTACTTTCTTTGGAGTGACCTGCATACTTCTGTTATGTGGCATATTGTGGCAGCCTACAGGCAGCTTACTGTACCCTTTCCCTTGTTCAGTCTAGTGTGCGGGACAGCAGTGTGTCTGACTATGGAGTCACCTATTACAACTGTATCAGGCATGTTGTTTCTCCTTCTGGCCTGTGACTGTTTGGCACACCAGCTTTGTGTACTGTGTGTTGCATGTGCTATGTTTGGAGGTTGTTTGATTGGGTGTCTGCTTTAGAGGCCTCTGTTGGTGTGCTGTGTTTGTAATTTGTGCCTCCGGGAATGTTTTTCTGTGTTTATGTGTTTGGTTTGCAGTTGTGATAGGTCTATGTGGGACTGTGTTTGTGGTGTGTGTGATTACCTTCTCCTCCTGACTAGTTTTGGGAGTACTGAGTTGAGGGAGCTCAGCCTCCAGTTTGGATAGATGGTTGCATCTCTCACATATATTTGTATTTCTTGGGTGGAGTTGGGGGTTGTCTGTGTACTTGGGGCAGGTGTAACATTGCCTCAGGATTCACAGATTCAACTTGTTGTGGCTGGCCTTAGTGGATTGTATGTGTGGACAGATTTTATTGCCATACTACTGATCAGTGATTACTTCATTGTTTATGTTTGCTCTATCATGTAGTAGCTTCCTCATTCTCTTGTATATTTTGGTTATGGCTGGTGTCCACCATGCCAGATTCCTGCATGTATGGCATTGTGTCTTGTTTTAATTTAGGATTGCATAATCCAAGCATTCCTGGCAGTGTTCATGGTATGGCTGTATTACAGGTTCTGAGGTGTGGCCCATATTTTGCACCTGCACAGGACCTTTAATGGATTCCACATCAGTTTGGAGGAGTGCAAATATTGCTCAACACATGTTTTCCACTGTGGTTTTCTGGCCAGGGACTGTGGTCAGGATTTGTATATCCAGTGTGATTACTCTATGGTCTGGTTTTACCAGTGAACAATACACTTCTCATCTTGCCATCCAGTACCCATGTTGCTGATTATCACATCCAGTATGCTTACCCCTCTTGTGGGAGTGGTACGTTGTTCCTGGGCCTTTTGGTTTATGGATTCTATGAACTTTTGTCCTACACTGTTGGAGCTAGTATAATGCTCCCAGTCTATGTCTGGGTATTTTCAGTCACGCAATATAATGTGGTTTGGAGAACTTGATATATTCATGTATTCCAGCATAGGCCAGGTGCAGTTCCTGGTGTTGGGACAGTAGTCTGTAGCAGGCTATAAACTGGGGGGCAGTTTTAGCCACTGTTACTTGACCATGGCTAGTCCATGCTGCTTTTTGTTGTGGTACCAACATGGGGGTGTGGTTATCCTTGACAATTCTTGCTAGTCACCCTCCTTTTGTAGCTCGTTCCATGTTTTGAGGCTGTACAGCACAGTATGAGGTGTAACCTGGTAGTGTAGGGTGCTGTTGTGAGCCTTGACTCAGTTTTCTGTTACAGCACAGATATCAACATTCTCCATACTGGGTGAGTTTAGACTGCATGCATCTTGCTGTTTCGACTTATCCCTTATCTTATTCTTATCCCTTCTGATACCTATGGAGATAGGTTTGTGTTTTGAGCCTTACCTATTCAGGACACACTGTGGGTAACAACAGCCTTTGCCAGTATCCATACGGCCTGCACTGATAGGTGCACGCCAGTCCTAGCAGGTGGTGCATCATGTCATGCTCAGCATGTCATCCCAGACTGGCACACATTGGATCCCCTTTGACTAACTGCGATACTTCAGTCAATTATTGCACTTGATCATCTCATTGTCATGTTGTGGCATGATGCTTGGTGAGGGTAGGATGTTAGTCAGGGTCCTCAGGTGTGCATATAGTACATGGTGTTACATTACTTAACACATAGCATTCATGCCTCAGGTGGTGCTGCAGGGCTGCCTCTGTCGGATGCGCATATTACACTTCCCAGTACATGTTTGAGGGCAGGTTGTGTCATGTTAGGCATCCCTGTTACTATATGAGTGAGTCAGAGAAGGGTATCATTCCCAGGGTTCCTACTGAGCCAGTGTATGTGCTATGCGTTGCCTCTTTGCCAAGGCCAGGGCATACTGGGCACGCCTCCTTCTGCCTACTGGGGCAGGCTCAGGTTGTTCCTCCTCCGAGTCACGCTCTGCCTGTGATGGCCTTGGCAATGGTGGGGGGCTGTTTGGCCCGGCCCTATGCTGGTCCTGCTGCAGCTGTTTTCGCAAGATCATATTATGTAGCATAGCACATACCATGACAATTTGGGTACATGTAGTTGGTGTGTACTGCAAGGCTCCACCAGATGTGTCCAGACACCGGAACCGTGACTTGAGCAGCCCAAACACACTCTCTATTACATTATGTGTTTGTGTGTGTGCCTCATTATGGCGTTCCTGTTCAGGTGTGTGTGCGTTTCTGATGGGTGTCATCAGCCACGGCTCCATTGCATAACCTGCATCCCCCACTAGGTGTCCATGCGGGATATCCCCACTGGCAAATGTCTGGTACAGCTGCGTCAAATGCCAGATGTGGGAATCATGGTAGCTCCCAGGACAGCCAGCACACACATTCATTATTATGCCCTGGGCATCACACACGACCTGGCAGTTGATGAAGGGGAAGCCCTTGTGGTTGATGTATGCCCTACCCCGCTCACCGGCTGGTGCTTTGATGCATATGTGCGTGCAGTCTATTGCACCCACTACCTCAGTGTATTCCGCGATTTGCTGGAAGAGACGCATATTGCTGGCCAATACCTCACGGGCATTGGGGAAATATACATGATCACCGACATGTGCTGACATGGCATCCAGGAACTGGTGCAGTACCCTGGAGGCTGATGCCTGTGATATCCCCATCATATCACCAGTTGGTCTCTGGAAGGTACCTGTTGCTAGTATTCTTAGGCCAACACATACCTTGGTTTCCACTGGGATGGGTTCCCCTCTGTTGGTTCTGTGTGTGAGGCGTGGCCTGCACAGCTCCACTATTTGCTGCAGGAGGTCTCTGTCCACTCTATAGCGCTCTACTATCTCCAGCTCATGTAACCCGTGGTAGGTGACCCTGGGCCTGTACACTCTTCTCCGTCTCCTCACTGTGGGTTGTCTGGCACCATCTGCATTGTCACCACCCTCAGCAAGTCGCCTATGTCTCATTATGACAGCTATGGCAGCCCCTAACATTTCTGCTCTGAGTTCAGCTTTTTCAGTTTTCACTTCTGATAACTTAACTCCTGTCCTGCAGTGTCTCTTGAGAGAAACATCCTGCACTGCTGTTTGCAGAGTTTTAAGTGCTGGGCTGGGCTACTATTCTGCCTGTGTAATTGCCTGCATCTAATTGTTTTCAACTGCTAGCTCCAGCAGTATTCCCTGCTAGCTTCCTACTAAATCTGTTGCTTCCTTTTCCCTTTCTGTTTCCTCAGGGTGGAGCCGTGTGTAAACCAGCAGAAAACACGCTCACAGTGGCTTACACGCGCGCACACATACTTACACGGTTCAGAATCTGCTTATTCAGATTAAAACGCGTGCACGCCCACGCAAACAGTGTTAAACATCTCCCAACACGCTCCCACATGCTCAGTCTGCCTTACACGTGCGCACACTGCCTTACTCGCTTCATGGTGCGCACACGCGCTTATACACATCCAGCAAGAAACTTTGGTGTAGGCAACAGTGTACACCTTCCATTTCTTGACTTTCTCATGCTTAGTTAGTGGCACACCTCTTTCCATGATATCTGTCTGACATCTGTCATGTAACTCTGACCTCCAATGAACTGCATTTCTTTCTACCATTCCCCCCTGTGATGTCACTTATCTCCTATTCTGTTCCTCCCCCTTCTGTAACTCTTACACTACTCAGACTGTGCTCATTTGCTATGTGACAGTGGAATTCAGTATCCTTACACTCATTTGCATCAGATTGCCTACTAATGCTTAGTTACATGTCTTAGACTCAGCTTCCCCCCTTAGCAACCACTACACGGTGGCCATGTTGGTTTTGGTCTGCTGGTCCCTGCATTGACATTCCACATATTGCATAAAACCTACCTTCGTTTTTATGTTTTATACAGTGCAGCCCGTTTGTGCGGGGCTGCGCTGGGTTTAAACATCGGCAATCGCCGAAAAAAAATATATATTTTTAATATATTTGCATCAGGGTACTTTGCCAATGGCCACATATTTGGCCATTGGCATGCTGCCTGACACATATGCACCCTTTATTTGGAGCTGACATGGCTCCATTGCAGTTTTTGCAGAAACGTACTCAGTTGTCAACTGAGTACATTTCTGCAGCTAAAACGGCTCTTACACGGGCTGTTCTGGGCTTCCTGGATCGCTAATCATCCTCATTTGCATGCTATTCGGCTGCAAGTGAGGTGATTAGCTTATCCACGCCCACTCCGTGTAAGAGCCGTTTTAGCTTGTCTCTTACATGGACTTTAGGCTGTTCCTGGATCGTGAAGGCTGCATGGAGTCTTACACTACTCTTAGACTCCGTGCAAGCCTTCGTGAATCCAGCCCTTTGTCTTTATACGTCTTCTAATATCTGATATATGATTTTCAGTTCTCTGTTTAAATTTTCTATTAGTTTTGCCTATATAAAATGCCTCATATATATCAAATTGTGCCTTATAAATAATACTTCTTTCATCACAATTGGCATATATATTAATACTGACAACTTTTGACACTGGATGCACAAATTGGTTATTCTTATTTATACATTTACAGAAGCTGCATTCCATACATGCATATGTTCCTTTTCCATTACTCTTCTTGTTACATAACTGATCTGCTTTTTAGAACAATTTATTCCTAATCATCTGAAACTTTTTATATTAAAATTTCAGGCCTCCATATATATGTTCTTTTAACTGTGTTGCACTTTGTAAAATATGGCAAAGTCTTTTGATGACGGCTTTAGTTTGTTCTGTTCTGTCATGTGTTAACATGCATATTATGCAATTATGACCCTCATTCTTGCTTCTCTGTTTATTTGCTGAGAAAACAGATTTTCCTTCTCTTTGTCTCTTACTCTTTGCATCAGCTATACACTCATGTGACCTGTATTCTTAAATGCAATAGTCATATCTTTCAGCTGTCTCCTCATATTAACATCTTGAGTATTTAACCTAGCCACCTTTAACATCTGAACTATCACTATGTAATGTAATACAAATGGATGCTCCTGCAATGTAGATATGTGTTTTTCTTCATTGCCTTCCCGTGTGACATTGTCTCAATCTGCCCTTGTCCAAACTTCCTTATTGCAATAGCCAAAAAGTGTACCTCTCACAGTTTCATGTGTATATGTAATAAAACAGTCAAGCATTGTTGTAGTCCCCTCTCCATGTAGAAAATGTCCATAAATATTTTGTAAAATATCAATTTATCTAAAAAAGCATTATTTGCTGAAAAGATACAGTCACTTTCCCATGTTGTCATCACAATGTTTGCATATGTGTTAACCACTGGAATACTCATGGCTACACCTTCTTCCTGTTTATATTTATCTTGAAAAATAAAAACATTTTTTGTTAACATGAAATCACAAATAGCATTAATAATCGAGTGTTGAAATCTTGAGTCACTGTTAATATATTTTCTAATGAATACTATACCTATGTCACTCAGTATTGATGTAAATGATGAATCTACATCTAAAGTTACAAAATAACATTCATCCGCACTATTCAAAGTATGCCATTCATACAGCTGTTCTAAAAAAAAAATCAGATGAATAATTTATAAAACTAGTAGTACCAGCTAGTGTATTGAGTCTACATTCTAAATATTTAGATATAGGTTCTGTGACCCAGCCAAGTTCTGAAACAATGGGTCACATGGGAGGATGTGTTAAAGACATATAGTTTAGGTACCCCATAAAAATGGGTATTTCTGGATAGGGTGTATGAAAATAATTCAATGTGTCCAATGTAATTTCTCCATTCAAGTGCATGGTATAAACTTCTCTATTAATCATATTTATAATATTAGTCTCATCCCTTCTTTGTATTTCCCTATAGTTCAATAAATCTGCCATCATAGATATGACATTATTATAGTGTTCTGTATTCAAAACTACCACTCCTCCCCTCTTATCTACACTCTTTGTGACAATCTGTTCCTTGTTAACGATTGTAAGGCTATTTTTTCATCTTTAGTCAAATTAGAATACATTCTGTTTGTTTGTTTGCAAAAAGGTCATTTGTTTCATTTTCACACGCAGTTTTAAATGCTTGCACTAATGGATTACTTACAGGTAAAAATGCACTTGTTCTCTTTAGACACTGTACATTAGAAACATTTTCATTAACGTATATAATTTTTAATTTTAACTGGCAAATAAACTACCTAATTCCATGAGAGTTTCTGAAATATCAACATTACCTGTGGGTATAAATGATAATCCCTTATTCAGTAATGCTTTTTCACCATTCATAATGGTGTAGTCAGAAAGAATGAAAATAATGTTGTAACCATTCACATCCTGGAGCAACTCCTCATTAATGGGCACCGATTGTGTTTTCCTCTCCATCTTCCATTCTGCCTGCTATTGCGTTGTTTGTTCCTCTGGGGTAAAGGTAGAGACTCTTGCTGCAATGCTGAATATTCCAAAGGGTCTAAAAGCCGTTACAACATTTGAATCAACAATGACTTCATGCTGCATATTCTCTTCTGGAGCATGTACTTGATTCTGTTCTAAGTTCTCTTCTACTCATTCTTCTGTTATTTCTCCCTGCACTCATTCTTTGGCCATGTGAAAACATTTCCATTTTAAAATTTGCTATATACCTGAAAATTTTCCATTTCTTTGTTTAAATAAGCCTTTTTACAAACATAGCCATTCTTTCCAAGACTTATTCTAAGAAAATCTTATACACATATAAAGAATAGCCCATTATTTCATTTTATAAATTTATAAAATCTTGCTTCTATTGTCTCTCTACAGGTTGAAAGAAGGTTTTCATCAACTGTATGTATTGCAAATTCAACTGAATGTTCATAGCTTGCCATTTCTTTAACAGCTCTGGATAAGACTTTCTATATGTGGGCATTTTTAAAATTCTCAAAAGTTGTGGAACAATCAGCTTGCACATAAGCATCCAATCTAAAGCACTGCCACTGTAAGCATTTATAACCTTGTAGTTTACATTCAAGCAATTCTAATTTAGTTTTAAAAGTATTTTAAAGTTCATTACCTCAATTATTTAGTCTATGCTCTTGCTCATTATTTGGTAGCCCTTCCAACTCATGTAACAATGGATTCTGCTGCACATTTCCATCCATACAAACAATGTCTTCATTTTGGAAGGTAAAACCAAAAGAGGAGATGAACACAATACTCTATTCATGCTGTGCTGCCAAGCTAAATTGAATAAATGCATTCAAAAAGCAAAGGCAGCTGTTAAATCCAAGTGTGTTCAAAAAAAAAAAAACTGGAACCATGAGCTTGAAGAGTTAGATAATTTTAATGATGCAAATTTAAAACTTTCACATAAAATGCTTCATCAGGCAACATTACCCAGAATATAATCAATTCAACTTATAAAAGTAATAGAATTAGATGGCCACTTCATTTCATTTCTAATTATTCAATTGCTACATTTCATATATATATATATATATATATATATATATATATATATATATATATATATATATATATATATATATATATATATATATATATATATAATGTATATATACTAGCTGAACCCGGCCACGGGTTGCTGTGGCTCAGTCTAGTTAAATGGAAAAGAAAGAAAAGAGAAAGCGCACGTTTCTAATATGTTTAATTTCACAATGCTTGTGGGTTTAGAATATTTTTTGTTGTTCCATTATCTGTGCAGATATAGAGATTGTCTGGTTTGCCGACTCTAGAACACGCAACATAATTGTTCATGTGAGAAGCAATCCGTGTGTAGATCTAAACCGCACAATTCTAAAGATTGGCCCTGAGCTTTGTTGATGGTGATTGCAAGCGCCAATCGAATTGGGAATTGCAATCTCTTAAAATGAAATGGCATATCTGTTGGAATCATAGGAATGCGAGGAATGAGGACATCTTCACCTTTGATAGGTCCTGTCAAGACTGTTGCTTCTATGACGTTGCTCATTAATTTTTTTTTACTGCAAGCCACGTGCTGTTGGAAAGCTTTGGCTGGTTGATATTTCGCAACATGATAATTGGCACGCCGATTTTCAATTACAGTACGTGCGGTTGCATCCCTGGCAGATCGAGTGAATTCAAAAATTCTGTTGGATAATTAACCACTTCATCTGCTTCCACAACAGTGTCGATGGACTTGTATGCGACTGCCTCGCTTTGAATGTTAGACTGAATAATATTAAGTTCGTAGATGTCTTTGTTCTTGGCCACAAGAATAGCTCGTTCAGTCAGCCAATCGTGATTCTTATAATTGGTTTGAATATTGGGAAATACTTTTTCAACCAATTCTTCTTTTGACGTCACTAAATTGCAGAGGTTATGAGGCAATGAAATTCATCCTGAGGTCAGATCAACCGGCACCTTTCCGTTCCCAATTTCCAGCAATTGATGTGAGAATATCTCAGCTGATCGATCGTTTTGCAGCTGGACACGCATATTTGTAGTTAATTTTAATGTCTTTATGTGTCGCCACAAAGTAGAGTATTTTAGGCAAGCATTTATTTCGTCCGCTGGTGTCGACCGAGGAGAACGAAGCAGATCTGAAGCTGCAGAACGCAATCGCCGTGCTCGCAACCGTACATCCTCAAGTCTGGCTGCACATCGCTCTACTGCTTCCTCAACACATATTTGAGCCATTCTTTGTCTGTTTCGCTCGTTTGCTGATGCACATTCTTCCTCAGTTTGATTTGCAATTACTCGTTGCACTGCTTCCGCTCCACGAGTACGACGACCTAAGTTTGATCTTCTGCGAGGCATTATTTGGATGAACTAAAGCAGATCAATTGCACTGAAAAAGAAGTAAGAAAGTTATAACAAAAACATATAAAATTGCATATTTGTATACAAATATATAGAATCCATAGTAGGTATATAAAAACACGCACGTATTCAATTGCAATGCGTGACATCTATATAATAGTAGGTATATAAAAACATGCGCGTATTCGAATGCAACATTGTGTGAAAATTTCAAAGCAATCTGTGAAGAACTTTCGGAGATTTAAGATTTTGAACAAACTAACATTTACATTTTTATTGATATAGATATATATATATTATAACATTAATTGCTGGTTTAATACAAACAATACCATTCAAACCAGGAAACCTACATGCTCTAAATCTATATATCTACATATATTTAGAATTATCTGTGTTCAAAACTATACAACCTCCCCTAAGTTGTTTTTCTCTTACCTGCACTACTAGAAATTTAGAGGTATGCTTTGAATCTGTATCTTATATGTTTACATAAAGCATTTGTCTTAATACATCTTCTAATATCTGATATATGATCTCTGATCAACTCTCTCAATGTTCTATTAGTTTTTGCTATATAAAATGCCCCACATATATCACATTGTGATAGCAGCAATCAGCATATATATCAATATTTACTCCTGGGGAATAAGTGACATAACAGCAGACAGAAAATACATGGGATAGGCAGACACAATCAGGGCCCAATGATGAAGAGGCATTTGAGGCAGTGAATGATTACACTGTTTTCAATTTTTCTGACTACACCCTTAAGAATGATGAAAAAGCTTTACTGAATAAAGGACGAACATTTATACACATTTTCTTGCCTCCTCTGATTCCTGGAAAAGGATTATTGATGGTTAGAAAAGTGTGTCCTTACAGCAGACAGGGTCTTTCCATCCTGTTCACCCTGAGAAAGGGTTTCCTTTACAGTAGGGCCAAATAAAGATGTTCCATCAAAAGAAGCATTGATGAACAAAGACATGAAAGGCTCTGCAATTCACACAGGCACATCCAGGCATGTCTTCTAACAGCTATGTCTGACCAGCTGCCTGTGAGGTACCCTCTGCAGCATGGAATATTGGCCTCATGGATGCATTAGAGACGGATAACAGAATGGCCACTTGTGAAGACTTCTTGTAGTCCTCCACAGACATGGACTCGAGGAGGGATTTTAATCAGATTACACTGTAATCTTGTGAAACATGCTAAGTAATTCAGAGACAGCAAGGCAAATGTCACTGAGGCAAAAATGCACTTTCCCAATCTGTCCAATGCCCTGGACTCTCTGTTAGGGGGATGGACAGAGGAGCTCTGCTCTGCCACCACAACCACAGCATCAAGAGGACCTTCCTTGCTCCAGTGTAGCCTGTCTTTAGGTGATGCCAGAAATTTATCAGAGCAATGAGGAATGAGTTCTACAGTATCCAGTTCCTTCCACACCTCATGAGAGACAACAGCTATAAGCCCTTCTGCCTGAAGAGTCACCTAAGACGTAGATGGGCCAGTCCCAAAAGCTTCAAGAAACACTGACTGGCTTTGGATAACTTTGAGGGGATATGAGCCCCTGAAGCAGAGGAAGAAGGTAGCAGAAATACCTTTAAAACCACTTTGTTTCTGCAACAATTAAGGGCCCTGGAATTAAAGGCTGCACCAAATGAAGCAGTCTGTACTGAGATGTGAAACTCCAAAGCAGTAGACACACACTCTATGGGCATCAGAGTTAGGGATCTTATGCCCACAGAAAGTACGTTTTTTAAAGCCCATTGGTTTCCCAGTCATGATACGGTGCCTAGACACAAAGAAGAAAAGACATGAAAACAAGAAAAAATTTTTTTTTTTTACTTTAGCTACCAACTATGGTAGGAAAAACAAAACCCTCTAGAGAATAGAAAGGAGAAGGGGAAAAAGTACCAGAAATGGTACAGTGATAAACCTGTGGTAGAAGGGGTAGAACGAGAGATTAACTTAAGGGAAACAAGCTTGAGATTTCAATTGTTAGGTGAGGGAGGTGAGTGCAAAAGGTAAACTCACCGGAAAGAAAGTTATACGGACAAAAAATATAAACTTACAGTTAGAAAAAATACCCAAAAAACTCTTAGAGATGGATCTATGTCTGTAGTGATATGGTGATAAACGAGATCTGAAATATAGCAGGTTGACTGGGGCATTATGGGTAGGAGAAGCAACTCTTAAGTTAGATGTGAGAGACTTGTAAATGCAACCAAATAAGATCCAAGGTCAGATGTGAAACCCAATCGTTGAACGAATGAAAAGGACAACATCAGATTATTGTAATACATATGTTGACTACAGATGTATTGAACTACAGGGAAATACAAAGGGATCTGACTAATTTTATAAATAAGGTTTAATAGAGAAATTTATTCTATGCACTTGAATAGAGAAATTAACATCATACAAGTTGAATTATTTTCATAAATCCTGTTAAAAAACATTTTTTATGCGTAACTAAAATATATACGTTTTTAATAAATCCCTCCATGCTACCCATTGTTTCAGCACAAGGCTGGGTTACAAAACCTATATCTAAATATTTAGAAAATAAATTCAATCCTACACTAGCTAGCACTGTTAGTTATACAAGAGACTCATCTGACTTTTGGAACAACTATATGAATGGCATATTTTGAATGGTCCTGGGGCTGGGCTATCTCCAGGCCTCAAATAGCACTCCCCACTGACCACTACAGAACTGCTCCCTTAGCCAGGTGTTCCAGAACAAGTCCTCCACCAACCTTCTCTGTCACATCAGTGTTCTCGGTGTCCTTGCTAAAAGTAACTGATATGCGCGCGCACACACACACACACACACACACACACTTCTCTTTGAGATTTGTTTTACACATTGACAGACACACACACACACACACACACCTGGGAAAGGCTGGCGCAGCTTACCTACTCTGCCACCTCTACCCAGACAATAAAGTAGATTTGCTGCCACAAGAACACCCAAAGCCAGCTATTTTCAGGATCTTACAAGGGTACCCAATTACACTTATTAAGATTAATATGTACACAAATTGTAGTGTTAACCAAGCAGCAAGACTTTCAGGAACATGTCCCATAGTGCCATTAAATAAATGCAAGTACTCTCAAAGGTTAAATATTTTCTAAAAGACCAGCCACCATAAAAGGTTTAGATATATTTAATAATAAATAATTAAAAAAACATGAAAATACTGAATATCCATTTACAATAAACAAGAGTTTCAAACACAGGAAATAATAAAAAAAAAAAAACAGATGGAAAGACTCAGGCAGATGCAGAAAAAAAACAACATTTAGCTAATCTCACTATATTTTCCTAATATGACAAACATTTTTTCTGTAGTTACTTACTAAAGCAAAGTAAGATGAAGGTGGATTAGTGTCTTTGTCAGGTCACAAAAACAGAGTGCACTAATCACATCTCCCACTAGTACTCAAATACAATTTCAGTGCTGGCTACAGAATGACATCACACCTGGTCTCCTGACTCCATGGTTCCCACACTACCCCCTCACTAGAAACTGAGCCAGGATATGGCACTTATGTGTCATAATACAGACATAGAACCCTAGCTTACAGCATCTGGAAACTGTAAAACAATTTTAACACTTCCACCCTTCTTGCGGAAATGAGCAAGATATTCTCTGGCAGCATTCAGACCTGTGAGAGGATATCTTTATGGCATAAAACAAGTCATTTAATTTCAGGCTATTTTTCTTAAGGTTACCTAGTCTGAGCTTAACCCTTCCCTTCCAGTGTCCTCTGTTAAAATATATACATTTCATCAGTTGCAACAATACAGTCTAACACACATGTATATTTCTTTTCTGTCCAGCAGGACCTTCTGTTGATATATTTTTAACATAAGCAACTTTACAAACACATTTTTAACACAAACATCTGTACAAATCAGTTTGATAATCAAATGACAAATAATTATTTACAAACCTCCATCTAGCTATGCTGGCATATGTTACAAATTCACTGCCCTACTCTATCTGGCACAAATGGCACTGCCTCACATCATTACATCTCTCCTCCTTTGAAGACTCAAGCTACTTTCTCAAGTGACCCAGGAGAAATATTGCTTAAGAGGAATAAGTCTGTCTGGGAAAACACTAACCCATACCCTCTCTTGAGAGCTCATCTGCATAGCTATTGCTGACCCCACTATGCTGCTGCACTGTCATGTCATATGCCAAAACCCCAGGCTCCATCTTAATAACTTGGCATTTTGCTGGCTGGTTCAACGGAGCCATGTTAAAGGATTGTGGTCTGTAATCACAATGAATTTCCTTCCATACAGATAGGGCTGAAGGTTTGCAGTGCCCATACTATGGCAATCCATTCTTTTTCTATAGCTGCATAACTTTCCTCCCTGGGTTGGAGTCTACATCTGAAATAAACAGGGTGTACTTCTCTCTCTAAGGAAACCCGGCTGAGTACAGCCCCCATCCCATGGTTTGAAGCACCCGCCTGCACAACAAATTATTTGCTGTAATCTGAACTGGCTAGAACAGGGGGTCCTTCCAAAGCCCCTTTAAGCTTTTGGAAAGTCTGCTCACAAGCTGGGGTCCACAGAACCTTATCTGGCTTGTTTTTCCTCCTCAGGTCTGTGAGGGGAGCAGCTATTTTACTATAACTCAGAACAAACTTTCTATAGTACCCAGCTGTCCCCAAGAATGCCATCACCTGCTTTTTGGTAACAGGGACAGACCATGCCTGAATATCTTCCATGTTGGCAGGTTCTGGCCTGATCTTACCACTCCTCACTCTATGCCCCAGGTAAGGAGACCTTTGCCATACCCACCTGACACTTACTGGGATTAATGGTCAACCCTGCTCTTTGCAGTCTGCCAAGGACCTCCCTGATATGCTTGAAGATGTTCTTGCCAAGAATGGTTATAGATGGCACTTTTGTCCAGGTGAGCAAGGACATAATCTCCTGCGCCTGCTAGGATACGATCTACCAGCCTCTGGAAGGTTGCTGGAACATTTTTCATCACAAAGGGCATCTTTGTGAACTTGTATAATCCAAAACGAGTCACAAAGGCTGACATCTCTCTAGCTGTGGGAGTCAAGGGCACCTGCCAGCAGCCCTTGGTCAGATCAGCGGTGATAAGATACTCAGCCCCACCCAGCTGCTCTAAGACTTCATCTGTCAAAGTCATGGGGTAAGCATCTGACTCTGGGTTACTGTTTAGTTTTCTCCACACAGAACTTGGTGCTGCCATCCTTCTTTGGTACCAGTACCACTGGGGAGGCCCAGGGAATGATAAACTCATGGATTACCCCCAGTTCCAACATTTCCTATATTGCCTCTCTCAGAGTCTGTCTGACTCACTCAGGCACCCTGTAAGAGGCCTGCTTGATATGGCTTTGGAATCCTGTATCCACATCATGCTGCACCAAGTGGGTGCACCCAGGTTACCCAGTGACCATGTCCCAAACTCCTGTAACACTACTTGGATTTCTCAAACCTGAGTAGGGGATATCTGCTGGGACATTGCTACCCCTTCCACTGAGGTGTCAGTCTGAGCATCACTGAAAAGATCAGTCACCAGATCTCCCTCAGACTCCCCCTGCTACCACTGCAAATATGCAGCACAAGGCCTTCCCTATCATGGAAATGTTTCCTCATGTTAAAATGGTACAGTTTGTGCCCCTACCTCCTGCCCAGCAGTTTTACCATGTAGTTAACATCACTGACCTTTCTTACCACTTTGAAGGGTCCTTCCCAAACTGCCTGCAGCTTATAGTGTCTGACAAGAATGAACACCATAACCTGCTGTTCCACAGCATACTCTCAGGCTTGAGTATTCCTTTCATACCAGACCTTTTTCTGCTGTTTGGTTCCTGCCATGTTCTCCTGTGCCAAGCCCATGAGCTCCTTAAGCCTTGTCCTGAGGCTTATAACATATGCCACAACAGACTCCTTGTGGTATTCACACTCACCCTCCCACTCATCATGAATCAAATCCAAGGGCCCCCTCACCCTATGCCCATAAAACAACTCAAAGGGTGAGAAACCTGTGGATTTCTGGGAAACCTCTCTGCATTCAAGCAGCAGAAAGGGCAATTTTTTTGTCCCACTCTCTCAAATTAGTCTGCAAATGCTCCTAGCATGCTCTTTGGTGTAGAATTTAACCTCTCCACAAGACCATTAGTCTACGGATGGCAAGGGATAGTCTTTAGGTGTTTGACCTCACGGCGCTCCCACAGACAAGCCAGCAGAGGTCTGATATGACATTGGCATCTCTGCCAATCAATATTTCCCTCAGGAAACCTACCCTGCTGAAAATATCTATCAAAGCATTTGCCACCTTCTCTACCTCAATGGAGGACATAGTCACTGCCTCAGGGTATCTAGTAGCATAATCTACTACCACTAGAATATATTTATTCCCTGTGGAACTTGGGGTACTCAGAGGCTCCACAATATTCAGAGCTATCCTCTGAAATCCTTCCTCAATCACAGGCAAAGGCATCAAAGCAGCTTTGACCTTGTCTCCTGCCTTGCCTATTTTTTGACACTGCTCACAGGTTCTGCAGTACCCTGTTACATCCCTTGCAATCCCAAGCCAATAAGAGTTCTGCATAATGCGTCTCTTAGTATGCTTTATGCCCATATGACCTGCAAAAGGAATGTCATGGGCTATGGCTATTAGTGCCAGACGGTAGGCTCTGGGCACTACTGACTGCTGTATTACCTCACCCTCTAGTCCTCCCTCAGGGGTCCACTGTCTATACAGTAACCCTTTGTTCCAGTATACAGTCTCCCCTTTTCCTTGAGAATTGGGTGCCTCCTTAGCTACCTCCCTCAAGCCACGTAGTGTATGGCTTGAGAGCCGAGTCTGTCTAAACTCTACCTTTATGACCCATCCCAGCTCCCCTTCCACAGAAGTCTGGTATCTTGTGACAGTGCTGCCTCACTGTCAGCCTGGGTACTATTACTCACCTCTGCCTTTGCAGTCACCTTGTCCAAGGGAATATCAATACCAATCAGCAGCTGTGGCTCACCTTCAGGCTCACTGCTACAGGGTAGCTCCCTCCCTGAAATAAACACATCACCAGCACCAGCTTCAGGTGTGGGGTCTGTCTGGGTCTCCCCTAGGATACCAGACCCACATGCCTGTCTCCAAGCCTTACTGCATGTAACTGCATGCACACAAGGTACTAAATTATCAACATCTGTCCCCATCAAGAAATATGCAGGGATATCCTCAAGCACCCCTACTTGCTTCCTTTTCCACCCTCCAAGTCAAGGTGAACCCTGGCCAAAGGTATATGGAATGGGGTCCTTCCTAAAGCTCTGAATGCAGTGAACTGCCCAAGCAAGGTACTGCTCCTCTTTAAGCACTGCAAGCGTCACAATGGTTATGTCAGGGGCTCTCTCTCTCTCTCTTGGCAGTGCCTTGTTTTACACCCACCAAGACAGAATACAAACTCCAGTGATAGTTTGGTATCCCTGCTGTCTCCTGACAACTTACCATTGGCATGCTGCTACTCCCACTTGCTGACTCCCTCACCTTTTGTTCCCCACCTTGCTTCAGTGGACATTTGTATACTGTATAGCCCCTCTGGTTATATTTAAAACATCTAAACCCTGATCCTGGCTATGTACCTGAACTAGTGGCTTCCCCTTTTACTGATGGACTCTGTTGGGGTGGTTTAGGCTGACCATCATAGGCTCCCTTATACCCATGTGCAGCACTGGGTATCTCATTCTTGTGCAGTGGTGCCCTGCTTGCCAAGTAGAGATCTCCTTTTCTCCCTGGCTCATCTGCAGAGTTACACTGCCAGGGTGCCAACCAGATTCTCATGTCCTCAGGCAATGTGCTAAGGGCTTGTTCCCTCACCCAAAATATCTGCCAGCCTTTCAAAAATGGTGACCTGACACCCACTCATCCACCTATGAAAATAAGTGCTTAGCTCAACAATATAATCACATACAGTTTCATTTACCCTATGTCGTTCACATTTTTTTTTTCTTTAAGCTTCAGGTGTTAACTTAAAGCATTCCAATAAATGTTTAACCTTCTCATAATTTAAACAATCAGTATCAGACAATTTAGAAAGCAGTTGCAGTTTTATCATGTAGCAAGGTGGTCAGGAACCATACCCAGAACCTGTGGTCAACATCATATTATCTACATACTCTTTAAATATATGAATAAAACTATCACAATTATCACCTTCTGTATACTGTGGAAAACATTTACTGATCTTTGTTGCTTCTGGGGTGCAGTTATTCCCTTCCCTATTACCTCCATGTTCCTGTCAAAGCGTCAGCATGTCCCTCTCATAATAACGCTGTTTCTCATTTTCTTCAGCTGCCAAATGTTGCAATCCCTCTGCCGATTCCAATTCCATACGTTTCGCCTCCAGTTCAAGTCTCAAACTCCAGACGGGGTTTTAAGCCCTCTGATGAAAAGGATAATTGTCCCATTTCTGAGGGTTATACATCACCATCACCAGACTGGTTGTCGTCCTGGTTGCTGGTCTGTGCTGAAGCTGTGACTAAGGCTGAAATCATTTAACTTCTTTAGTCAGGTTGGCATGCACCAGTCCTTTGGATTTGCACACCTTAGCCAACTAGTTCACTGTCAGGTTGTCATAATCCTCTGCTGACAACGTTGCCTGCTTTCCCTGACTAAATTAATAAACTAGATAAAACGGTTGTGAAAAATGAAACTCTGTTTACTTTGTGGCTGCTGAGAGTACACACACCTATAGTGGGAACTGCTTTACAGGCTACAGAAGATCAATATCCACACCACTGCTCACCAGTATGTGCCATCCCTCCTCCGGACCAGTGATCAAGAAGCCTCAGTCCTCAACACTGACACCAGGGGGGAATATTCACTTTGAGAAAAACAGACACACACAGTACTTTCAGATGCAGCTCTCTGCACCAAATACAACTTCCTTTAAGAGCACACAGGGAATCCACACTCCAGTCCTGGCACTGGGCTTTCTCTCCAGGCCCCAAATAAGAATCCCCACTGACCACTCAAAGCCGTATCCTTAGCCAGGTGTTCCAAACCAAGTCCTCCACCACCCTCTCTGTGAAATCAGTTCTCTGTGTCCCTGTTCAAAGTAGCTGACACACCTGAGATTTGATTTTCACACACACACACACACACACACACACACACACACACACACACACACACACACGGGAAAGGCTGGCACAGCTCACCTTCTCCTCCACCCAGACTGTAAGGTAGATTCACTGCCACCAGAACACCTGAAGCCAGCTACTTATAAGAGTCTTACAAGGGTACCTAATTACACTTATTAAAATTAATGCATATAGAAATGGTAGTATTAACCAAGTAGCAAGACTTTCAGGAATGTGGAGCCACACTGCCACTAAATAAATGCAAGTACTCTCAAAGGTTAAATGATTTCTAAAAGACCAGCCACAATGAAAGGTTTAGATATATTTAATTATAAATAATTAAAAAACATGAAAATACTAAATATCTGTTTATAATAAACACTATAGTTTCAATCACAGGAAATATAAAAACCGTCACAGATGGAGAGACTCAGGAAGATGCAAAAAAAAAAACTTTGGCTAATCTCCCTATATTTTCCTAACTGACTGAAGAATTACTGTTCCCTAGTTGCTTGCTAAAGCAAGGCAAGATGAAGGTGGATAAGTGTTTTGTAAGGTCCCAAAAACAGGGTCCCAAAACAGAGTGCACTTATCACATCTCCCATTAGTATTCAAATACAATTTCAGTGCTGGCTATAGAATGGTATCACATCTGGTCACCTCTGTGGTTCCCACACTACCCCCTCAGTAGAAACTGAACCAGGACCTAGCACAGATGTGTAATAATACATACATAGAACTTTAGTCAAGGTTTATTACAGCATCTGGAAACTATAATACAATTCCAACATGTCCATCCTTGATGCAGAAACTAACAAGCTATTATCTGGCAGCATTCAGACCTGTGAGATAAAATATGTATGGCCTACACCAAGTCATTTAATTTTAGGCTATTTTTCTTAAGGTTAGCTAGCTGAACTTCACTCCTTCCCTTCTAGTATCCTCTGTTAAAATATATACATTTCATCAGTTACAATACAGTCTGGCATACATGTATATTTCTTCTTCTGTCCAGCAGGGTCCACTGTTGATACATTTTTAACACAAACAAATTTACAAATACATTTTTAACACAAGCATATGTACAAATCAGTTTTATATTCAAAGGAAATATAATTCTTTACAAAACTCCAGCTAGCTATGCTGGCAAATGTTACACATGCACTGCCCTACTCTCTCTGACCCAGCTGGCACCACCTCATATCATCACATGTACCACAGGGTTCAGTGCTGGGATCACTCCTGTTCGGAATATACTTCTCTGAAGTCAAGGTTAATGTGGAAGGCCTCTGGATGACAACGTTTGCCGAATGCAAGCCGATCGCAATCACTGAATCCCCAGTGATGTAGATATCACAATAGCTTAAAACTAAATGTGAAAACATGCATTGTCATACAATTTGGGAAGTCAAATACCCCAGCAAATTACAACATTAATAGCACACCCCTAACAGAAGACTAAGAGGTGAAAGATCTAGGTACGCAGATTGATAGCCTGAACTTTGACCATGTGTTCACAGTAGTGAGGAAGCCCTTCTATGTGACACAACTTATAAGTAAGTGTATGCATCCAGAGCCAAGAAAATATAGTCCTGCTGTACTCAGTCCTCATTAGACCAACAATCGAGTTCAATGTGCCATTTGGCATGCACTTGACTAGGCACTTACAGCAGCTGGAGCGACCTCAGTGGCTCCTCACTAAGAAAATACAGGATGTAAACAATATTCAATGCAGATAAAACTAAACGCCCTATCCCCTTTACTCTATCTCCCGCCGACTATTGAGGTGTGTCCAATACCTGACTTACAATGTATTCACAAATCCAGCCCTGATGGAGATGCTACGCATCTGCAAGTCAATCAGCAAAAGGGTCACACAATCTAGGGATCTAAACTTAGTCAGCGATTCAAACAAAACATGCTGGAGAGACAGATGTGTGTCTCAGAGATTGCCCCTTCTTTGTAAAAGGCTTCTTATTCACTTTAAGCAGAGGCCTTCCCTAGCCCTCTTCAAAAGTAATTTGGATTAACTGATGGGGAATCACAAATTCATACCTGGGGTAGTGTCCAAGTCCCTTAGGGACAGAGGCAATCTGTAGGATTCCCAAGGCATAGGTACAAATCCATGCCATGCTCTTGCCCCTAGAGGCCATATATTGGGTAAAATTGGGTTACACTGGCTAGGCTTGTAAGGGCTGTTAAGCCATTTGCCTAGAAATCATATGAACACTATGCTGCATGCTATGTATTGCTTGGGTAGAAGGTTGTGCATATACTGAAGTGAGTATGCACACCACGGACACAGCAATTCTGAAGCTAGCAAGACTTCCACAGGGTAAAGGGGTACAGCACACTTCCTGATAGCAGTATGACATTGCTCCAGCATCCTTGGTTTCTTCTCTGGCCCTAGACATGGGGTCAGGTGGAGCCTGGGAGAGGCTAAGACATACCTGGTAGACCCAGGGAAAGAGGACAAAAGCTAATGGCAGCTGATGATCACCTGCAGGAAGGAATAAAAGAAAGAAAGCCATAGTTAAAAGATAAAGGCTGGTAACAGTAGAAAAAAGAAATACCCCTTTATACGGCAGCTGTACTGCAACATGTGAAATAACCACACCAAATAAAGGCTTGCTAAAGCAGCACACAATAAACCAACCAACCAAACAATAAACTGAATTCTCTCAAAAACACTTAGATCTAAAATAAAAATAACTGACTTATAAGGAAATTACCATATCCCATAATCACATTATATGAGCAAAATAATCCAGACACTTCTTCCCATTTTCAACAGGTTTGACAATCATAAGAAAATGGTATTTTTTCTGGGGGATCTTTTTAGTGCTATATTTACATCACTTAGCTCAGTCCCCCACACCACCACAATATAGATTTCAAAAGTTCTTGCTTAGCCAGACTAAATACTATTTCTAGTATTTCAGTACATTAAAGTGGTAGCCATAATCTCCAAGTTATCACCTAATATTCTAGATGTTGTAATCATAAAAAGTGTCAGTAATGGGACCACTACTGCTTTTTACAAATAATACTCTCCAAATCATCCCTTAGATTTATTCCCTTCTACATGTTGATGATCTATTCATAGATCTAGCAATTAGTGATAGGGGATCAACAGGCAGCACACCAGCTTTTTATGCCAGAAGATCAGAAGGCTGTAAACTCTATTCCCACCCCAGGTTATACTGGTACGGCAGTGCACATTACGGGAGTGATGCATTCCTGAATAGGCCCATTCTTCAGATGAGATGTTAAACAGAGCCCCCCCCCCCCCCAGCTGAGATGATTGTAGCTCAATTGGATGTAAAAGATCCCATGACACTTATAGGCTAGCTCGCACTTTTAATGTACACAGTCAGAAGATATTCTCCAAATTCCAGAGTTTATTAAAACATGTTAAAGTAACCAATTACTGAAGGACACTAAATCTTTAATAGCCAAATAATGTTTATTCCAGCTCCTGAGTACAAACTAACAGCATAGCTAGTTAATCACAAAAAAAGACAATTTCCAGACTTGTTTAAGACATGCAAATACATGTGCAAGTCCCACACGTGGAAAGCCATTGTTCCACCAGCAATGTACAATTTTCTGAAAAGACACTCTGTATACAAACTGATAAATCAAAACTACTTCTTTGCACTTGCATGCATGCTGAAAACTAAATTATACGACTGCTCATTATTATTGGGGAATAAAGTCATTAAATAATGACAGACATTTGAAGTTTAAGCTTCATATCCTTCCGAAAATGCATGCTAACACAAAATCTCTTATTCTAGCAACTGTTTAATTTATAAGAGCAATAATTATAACCTGTACCTAGTTATGGGCATTTGTTCTCCCATTATGATGGGCATTATACAGATTTCTTGCATTAAGAGTTTATAAAATCTGTTGGATGGGGAAATAAACAGCAATGGAAGATTATCTTTTCTGAATTGCTTCTGCACTGCACTGATGTACTGTGTAAGTGTGGGAATGTAAGTCCCATATGCATGAACAGCATATAAATAAACAAGGAACATGGAGGAGCACTATAACGTCCTTATACAAAGACATTATTTAAGAAAGGTAAGCAATTTCTTTCTTTAATAATGTCATTGTATATAGCAATAATTCACTCCTGTTTGTGGGTTTATCAGGATTTATCCAGATTTGGCTTTGTTTAATCACTCAGGCTTCATCCTCTTGATCAAACCATACCAACCATGGGTAAATCCTAATATACCCTTACACAGTCATGGATTATTGCTTAAATACACCACATGACTGTCTCTACGTAATATGTTCCAAAACAATTACACAGTTTCATATTACCACTACAACATTACCAGTTCTGATTTAAATTATATTACAATATTTTGGTTAAATCTTTTAGAAATAATTACTATTCTTCTTATAAATAACATAAAATGTATAAAGGTTTTGATGACACACAATACGTTTAAAAATGTCTGAACTGACAGAATACAATCACTTTTCAGATGTTTTTCTTAATTATTAAATATTTTCTTTAAGTCTCTTATATCAATATGTTTGCTATGTATTCTGTTACATTTTACAATGCTGAACAAACAAATAATGAAATAATAACAAAGATTACTTTTAAAAATAAAACATTTCTGAAGTTTTGCATATTCCCCAAGATCGGTGTGCCTTACCAGCAGGAAATATACACCAATCAAAAACTTTAAATCCACCTTTATATCATACTTACATAGCTTATCAAAATAAATGACCTACTTCACCATAGCCTAGTTATCAAAAATACCAAATCCTAATACTGAGCAATTATCAGAGCATAAAAGTGCTGAATGCTTTTCCAAACAGTTTTAATTTTGCATGAATATTTCTGAATTGTACATGTACTGTTTTTGGGTATGTTTCATTTATTTTATTTTACCAGATCATACCTAAAAAAGGACTCAAGTGGCCCAATCCACTCACATGCCAAATGGATAAAGTAAAAATAATGTTACGTTAGAAAGTTTGCTTTCTGTACAAGTGTGATACAGAAATAACATAACTGAAAGATAACATATAATTAAGCCACTGCAAATAAAGAAAATCTAAAGCTTGTCAGTTTAAGGTCATCCAGTTTTCTTTTTATATGCACCTTAACAATAATCTCACACAATAAATAAATAAATTAACAAGCTAGAAGTACACAGATGATGGCAGATACTTTTTTTAACCACTTGCTGTCACATGTAGTATCAAACCCTTTTCTTATCCAAACTATAAGACCAGTAGGACTATTCAAAGATCTCCGATACAGAGCAAGTGTTGATATTTAAGTAACATGCTTATATGGGCTAAAGCACATCAGGTTCCTTCAGTCTTAATACTGACAATAGAAACTTACTTCCAATTTCTGTTTCCGTAAGCATAAAGCCTTCACGGGATTTCCACAAATAACTTTGCCGATCCCTAAGATGAAACACAAAAAGCAAGAAAATCAGTACAGTTTCAGTCAAATACTGTTTTCATCTTATTGGCTTCTCTTGGCTCACTAAACAGGACAGGTACTGGTCAGGAACATTATGCATCTTGTCTATTTTTTTTACACCTTTTTCTTGTTTCATAAACTGAAGCCTGTATATATAAATACACACACACACACACACATATATATATGTATATATATGTGTGTGTGTGTGCGTATATATATATATATATATATATATATATATATATATAAATATAATTAATATAAATTTTATATATATATATATATATATATATATATATATATATATATATAAAGAAACTTCAGCTCTATTCAGTAGCATACCGCCTGCTCAGAGGTGATCTCTGCCTGACGTACAAGGCCATGTCCAACCAGGATCTGATGGACATGCTCCACCTCAAAAAATCCAAATCCACCAGGACCACGAGAGCTAAAGACTTAAACCTCGGCACAAGTATGAATAGGACATGCTGGAGGGATAGATTCATAACCCAGAGGCTTCCCATGCTTTGGAACAGGATCCCAGTTAGTATTAGGCAGAGCCCCTCACTGACTCTCTTCAAGAGAAATCTTGATGAGTGGATGGGAGATCGTAAGTTTACCCCAGGGGTCACATCTGTGTCACTGCTAGACAGGGGCACAGTAAACTAATTCTATTATATAGGGGACCTTCACTGTGTCACTACTAGACAGAGGCACAGTATTCTTGATTTATTCTGTACATTGTTGTACCATTTCATGGGGTGGCAAAAGCCACATCACTATGGCTAGGCTTACAAATGCCCCAGGGCAGATAGCCTAGTACTATACTATGAAACTATATATATATATATATATATATATATATATATATATATATGTATGTGTGTGTGTGTGTGTGTGTGGGGGGGAGTATTGTTGAATGGGGAGTTGGCTTTTTTTCCATTTGACTGCTTGTTGCCTATTAGAGAGGTAAATGGTAAACCAGTTGATAGAGGAGAGGGAAATATTTAGATTAGAGAGTTTAGTTAGGAGAAGGTTGTGAGAGATAGTATCAAAGACCTTTGAAAGGTCTAGAAGTCGGGCAGACACAGTACAGCTGGAGTCATGGGCTTTAATAGTTTTGAGGAAGGAGAGGAGAGTGGTGGTAGTGCTGTGGCCAGGCCTGAATCCATGTTGCATGTGAGTTAGCAGGTGGCTGTCTATGAGACAGGGTAAGAGTTGTAGATGGATACATTTTTCAAGACGTTTAGAGATGGGGATAAGATGGTGATAGGTCAAAATATAGGGATACTGTTGTTGTTGCTCCCTTTGTAAAGGGGAATGATAAAGGCCTTTTTCCAAAGTTGGGGTACACTGGCTTCTTGGATTGACCAATTTTTTAGAATGCAGATGGGGAAGGCAATAACTTCTGCATGTGTCTTTAGAAAGTAGGAAGGAATATCATCAGGGGCATTGGAGCATGGTTTCAAGTTCTGAAGAAGTTTTTTTACAGTAGATATAGGGATGGGTTTCATAGAGAAGGGAGGAGGAGGTAGGGGGTGGAAGTGCTTGAGAAGAAAGAGACAGGGGAAGTTAGAGGAGGATGTAGGATTATTAGTGAAGGATGATGTTAGTTTGATTATGGAGTCAACGAGAAAAAAAGAGTTAAATTAGGTGGCTAAATCCATGTCGGAAGCATTTGGATAAGGGCAAGGATTTTCCTTTCTACCTGGGTTAAAGAGGGAGGTGATACCATCCCAGAACTTTTTAGGGTTTGTCTTATGGTTATTTTGGAGTATGGAGAAGTAGGATTTATGGTCTGATGTAACAAGTTTTTAACTCTGTTACAAAGTATTTTGTGTTCATTAAGGGTGATGGAGTTTTATTTTTCTGCTAGTGTTTTCAAGCTTTGTCTCGGATTCGCATGACAGCTAAGGTATATTTGGTTAACCAAGGGTAGGTGTTACTTATAATTCTTTTTGTTTCCAAAGGGGCAAAGACATCTAAAAGGTTTAAGAATTAAAGTAGGTAATGGAATTTTCTAAGGACAGAGTTTTAGAGGACTCCTGTTTATAAGTTTTAGTGTATTAGAGATGGTATTGGGGTTGAGTTTTTTTAGGGAGCGTGTGGATATACAAGTATGAGACAGTTGTAAGGAGGAAAGGCAATGAGCAAAAGTGGGAAAGTGATCACTAAGAGAGTCGGGGAGGGTACCACTATCAGATATGTAATGAGGGTGAGAGACCAGAATCCAGGTTAAGGGTGCTTCCAGAGGAGTAGTCCTTGAAAGGTGTGGTTGTGGAATTGATTAGTTGAGAGAAGTTGTAGAGGTTTATGTTTAGGGAGTTTGTAGAAGATTGAATGGTGGTCCAGTTAATATTTATGTCACCTAGGATTATAGTCTGATCGGTAATGTTGGTGGAGAACCTGGAGAGAATATCTTCGAGGACAGGGACATTATCTCCAGGAGGGATACAGAGAGAGGTTATACATTTAAGTTTATGTCTATTTATCTGAAGTAGGGCCATAATTAGTTCAGCATTAGTGAACTGGAGAATAGGTTTAGTGTAGGGAGTAACTGAGAGGGAGGATGAGTAGAAAAGAGAGACTCCACCACCTTTTTATGAGTTCTATCTTTTCTAATGATACAGTAGTTGAGGGGTATTATTTCAGAGTCTTTTATATGGGGTTTTAGCCATGTTTTGGAGATGGGCAGGATATCTGGCTGATTATAGAGAAGTCAGGCATGGAGGTTGGGGGTTTTGTTACATACACTTTGAGCATTCAGTGCTGAGAAAAAGAGGAACTTTCCTGTTGAGGGGGGAGTAAGGGGAGGATTTGAATTTTAAGGGGAATAGGGGCCCAGGCTAGGGTGTATGTCAACAGAGAGAAGGATGATAATAAGTTGGCGAATATGGAAAAAGAGGTACAGAGTCACGTGTTTGGTGGGGTAGGGCTGATTTGGGTGGGAGTAGAGTATTTGTAGGTAGGGAGGAGTTTGTAAGGGAAAAGTAGACAGTTACTGAAGGAGTACAGATATGGGATATGAAAGTTGAAGAGTATATGTGTTGTATGCGGAGTGAAATTGTATGAAAAGGGGGAGAGTGACTGGTTTTAAGAGGCCTGGTGAGATAGCTTAGATAGGATTAGGTGAGAAGAAGAAGTATTTGAGTTATGAATGAGGTAGGTTTTGTAAGCATGGTGATTGTATAGGATTTGAGCTGAGGAAGAATACTGATTTGAGTGGGTACTAGAATGGGATGTACCAAGTATGCTTAAATGTTGTGGAGTGATGAGGGGGGTGGGACTAAGAAGCTAGGGGTGGGGGAGTAAGGAATTATTATGAGTGGAGGGTGGGATGAGTCTATTGAGGTATTAGGGAATGGGTGTGGTTTTGTGAGTACAAGTGTAGAGGTCCTGGGGGAGAATGGGAATCGAGGGCAGGGTAGGGGAGTGGAGTGAGCCCACATGGCGAGCAGAGCAGGTGCAGCCAAGGAGAAGGAAGAAGACTAGCCAGCAAAAAACAATTAGTGATGCAGAGAGCAATCTCAAAGTTAAGGAGGCACAGGGATAAGGCACTGGGTCACTGTGTATTTAAGGTAGAGAGAAACAGAGAATTCACAGGAGTATGGAACTAAAACAGAGCAGTTGTAGATTAACTGAGTTATTTCTGTACCTATTAATGAAAAATGCAGAAGCTGGCAATGGACAGATGCCGCCACCTAGTGGCATAACTGAGTAACTACGAAGATAAGCCACTAGCACTCAGAGGAGTGGGAAGGAGTCTGGAGAGTTAAAAGGAGATTAAAGTCCATGGTAGGCTGCTAGGAAACACATGCTGAGTTAACAAACAACAGTAGAAAGGGATAAGTTATTTTACACAACAGCGTACATACACATTGTAGTTAGTTCTTGGGGAGGCAGAATGGTTACAGAAAGCACTGCAGGATCTCCTTAGGTAGTTCTTTCAAGGGTGGGAAGCCAGGGTATTATGTAGAACAAGAGGGAGACACCTGGGGTGGTTGAGATGCAGCAAAAGTGAGCCACGAGCGAAGCCAGCAGCCTATGGCAGCACAGGACTGGAAAGGACCACAGAGTTTTTTTTTTAAATAAATAAACAAATATCCGCGGTGGTGGTGCTGCGGTAGCGTTGTCGCCGCACAGTAAGACACTGTCTGGTTCGATTCTCAGCTAGAGCGTCTTCTGCGTGGAGACATGCGTGAATGGGCGTACCTTCGTTGAAGGTTGTGCATCAGGGTTGGTAATTCGGCACATAAATATCAACTACCAATCATTAGCGGACCGGAGTTCTGCTGTGGTGACCCCTAACCAGGAAAAGCCGAAAGACACAACAACAACAACATGGGGGTGGTTGAGACGCAGCAATAGCGAGCCGTGAGCAAAGCCAGCAGCCTACGGCAAGACAGGACTGGAAAGGATTAGAGAGTTATTTTAAATAAATAAATAAATAAAAATAAATGTAGGTCAATAGCCTAAAAAGAAAACCCCAACCCAGGAGATCACAAGCTTTCTCAGCATCCAAATTATTAACAACATTCACCCCTTTTTGTAGCATCTTCAATTAGGACAGAACATTTTTTATGAGATTGTCACCTCACAGTAAGACGCTGACTGGTTCAATTCTCAGCTAGAGCGTCTACTGCGTGGAGACATGCGTGAATGGGCGTACCTTCGTTGAAGGTTGTGCGTCAGGCCTGGCAAGCTGGTACGTAAAAATCAACTGCCAATCATTAGCGGACTGGAGTTCCGCTGTGGCGTCCCCTAACTGGGAAAAGCCAAAAGACACAAACAAACAAACAAACCAGATGACTGTGGCCTGGGAAAAGTCACTTTGGTCATGATGTACCAAAGTTGGGAGAAATGTAGCCATTCTTGCCTACATGAACACAACTGTTTGGGATCATTGCCTTGTTTCAAAACTGCTTGTAAAACTGCCTCTTTCCAAGAAAAAGGAGTGCAAATAATTGTGACTATGTAATTACACCTGTGCAATCTGCTAAACAAGTAAAATTAGCTCTCAATGACTGTGTGTTTCTAAAGTCAGACCATATGGACCCGGAGGTTTATCTTTATTCTGTTGTTTTAGAATTTGTTCCACCTTTACTTACTGGTTTCATTTAATACAGAATTTATCTTTTTCTGGCTTAATCTAGATAACTCTACAGGAGTGAATTATTCATCCAGAGATTTGTTCATTCAGTTTGCACACTGTATCTCTTACATGCAAATTAAAATAATACTTAGCAAAGCCTCCACCCCCACCTCTGCAAATCTTTCAGTGTATTGAGCAACTTTTCCAGCCATGATGGCTGTACCTTTACAATCAAGATCTTTCAGCTGTCATCGGAGTCTTAAAACTAAATATTTTGGATTATTTTATTTATTTATTGACATTTGATTACCAGGAAAGTCTGACTGGGTAGGAGCCCATTTTTAGAGGCTGCACAGGGAGAAAAGCTCTAATATATTACAAAATATTTTAAGAATAATAATTTTACAGTCTTTAAAAATAATACAAAAAAAGAAATACAGTTTAAATAATTATGCCAAATTAGACATGATATAAAAAAAGAAGTTATGTACTCACCATAATGTTCCATCTGAGTTGTTGCTCTTCATTTCTCTTCAACCTGTGGGACACAGATCCAGGACAGATCCAACTCGGTCTCTTTTTACCAGAATCAGATCCCAGCTCCAAGCTCCTCCCTTACCCATAATGCCCGTCTCCTTCCTCCCTTTCAGATCAAGTTTGTTGCTCCCCATAGCATCCCAACTTGACTCGATGCCTTTCCCTTTGGCAAAATTACCCAGAGAGTAACATAAGAAACTACCAGATATGCCAAAGGAAAGGGCCATGTCTCTTAAGCCAGATAACCACAAAGCCCACATAAGACAGGGGGAAGGAGGAGGAAGGGACGGTTGAATACAAATGAAGAGCAACAACTCAGATGGAACATTATGGTGAGTACATAACTTCTTTATCTGAAGGTTGTTTTCATTTGCTCTTCAACTTGTGGGACAGAGTTCCCAGCTACCAAACACCTGGTAGGCCCTCATGGAAGGATATTCTGGAGCAAGGCTGAGCCAAAAGATGCCCTGCTTCTGGATAGAAGGTCCAAATTGTAATGGGAAATGAAAATATGTGAAGATACCTATGTAACCACAGAGCAAATGTCATCCAAAGAAACTCTGGACCAAAAGACAGCTGAAGTAGCCATAGACCTTGTAGAATGCACCTTAACGTGACCTGGCAGAGATAATCCTTTGGCTGAATACACCAGGAGTATGCACTGAATGATCCAATGAGCAATGGTGACCTTAGATAAAGGTTTCCCTAAAAAGGGCTTAGAGTAGGAAACAAAAAGTTAATCAGATGTGGGAAAGGACTTTGTTCTGTGCAAATAAAACCATAATTGTGTCTTTGAACATCTAGCAGGAACAATCTGTACTCTCCCTTATTCTGAAAGTTGGGAATGAAAACAGGGATATTGATAACCTGATTAATGTTTGATTCAGAGACCACTTTTGGAAGGAAGGAGGGATTAGTGCTTAAGGACATACTGTCCTTATGGAAGATCATTTAAGGGAGGCTTAATCGATAAGGCTTGAAGCTCCGACATTCTCTTACCTGACATAATGGCAATTAGGAAGGCTGTTTTCCAAGCCAGGAACTGCAAATCCAGCAAAGAGCAGGTTCAAAGGGGGAAGAAACTAAGGCTTGGAGGACCAAAGTAAGGTCCCAAGGAGGTGTTGGGTCCTTGACTGATGGCTTAAGAAGAAAAGTGCCCTTCAAAAAGGCTTTACAGAGCTAGAGAACCTGAATTATCTCCTATGTGGAAGTTAGAAATAGCCGCCAGCTGAACCTTAACACTAGAAAAGCTGGCAACTTGTTGAAATAAAAAAAACTCTAAAATAGCAGGCACCGGGGCAGTAAAAGGATCCAAGTCACGTTGAGATGCCCAAATCAAAAAATGCTTTCACTTACTCGAATAAACCTTCCTAGTGGAAGATTTATGAGCCAATATCTTCTTAACCAAAGAAGATAGCCCAGGAGTCCTAACTATAATGGGAACTGGCAGCTAAGCAGTAAGCTTCAGGCTGGCCAGATATGGATATGGAATTCTTGAAGGGTGTGAAATCAGATCCGGAAGGGGATCCAGCATTCAGGGAGGATACACTGCATGAGACCACAGAGAAGGGAACCATACTTGGCAAGGCCAGAAGGGGGCAATGAGGATGACTGAGCTCCCCCACTGTTGGGCTTTCTGAATGAACTTTGGAATCAGGGGAAGTGGAGGGTAAGCATAGAGAAGACTGGAGGACCAAGCATGAACCAGAGCATCTCATTCAGAGCTAAAAACTCGCTGCACTTGGCATTTGAAGGAGAGGTCAGGAGATTGCAGCAAGCCTGATCCCACTTTAGAAAGATCTGTTTTGCAATTGAAGGATTCAGAGACCACTCGTAAGGCATCAGGACAGACCTGCTGAGCCTGTCCTTTAGAATGTTGGACCTCCCCAGAATGTGCACTACCACCAGAAAATGGCTGGTGGAGATCACCCACTCCCACAATGTCATGGCTTCACAACAAAAAGGATAAGACCCGGTTCCCCTCTGTTGTTGATGTACCAAAATACCGGCATGTTTTCTGTCTGGATGGCAATCATCCCAAGGGGAAGATGGGCATGAAGAGCTTGCAATGTCAAAAGCACCATCCTCATCTCCAGAACGTTGATATGCAACTGGGTGTCCAGGGAAGACCAAGTGCCATGGACTGTCCCTCCCAAGCAATGCCCCCTCACCTGAGTAGGGAGGTGTCTGTGGGCACCGTGGTCAGTGGGGAAGGAAGAATAAATGGACAACTTGACAGGTCCAGGATTGAATCTACCAGAGAATAGGATCCTTCCTGGTTCGAGATAGACTCATAGGATGTGACAACGGTTGATCTAGAAATGACTACTGTACAACTAGAGCCCATTGGAGCACCCTAATGTGTAACCAGGCTGTGGGGAAGAGGGTGACTGTGGCCGCCATGGACCCCAATGCCCTTAAGACAAATTTCACTGGGGAAGATTAGGCTTGAAGGATGCACAAGACATGAGGTTTTAGGGACTAAAGTCTATCAGATGTCAAAAAGACCTTGATCTGAATTGTGTCTAACCACGTTCCAATGAAATCCAGAAACAGAACTGGTTCTAACAGGGATTTGTTGAGCTTTATGGTTTTGTACAACTGGTGGGTGTGGCCTGGATAAAGAAATCCCTGGATGGTGTGGAAAGGAGCCAATCACCCAGGTAGGGAAAGACCTGGAAGCCCTGCAACTGCAGGTGAGCTGCTACCACCACCATGACTTTGGTAAACACCCAGGGGGCTGTGGTGAGACCAAACGGTAGCGCTCTGAATTGGTAATGATTCTCCCCTGGCCAGAAATGAAGGAACCTCCGGGGACGTCTGTCCATTTTGATGTGATAGTACGCGTCCTGGAGGTCCAATGAGCACATCCAGTCATTCTCCTGCAGGAAGGGTAGGATAGATTTGAGCGTGACCATCTAAAATTTCCTCTTGGAAACTGCCAGGGTTAAGGTTGACAGATCCAGGATTGGTCTCAAGTCCACAGTCTTCTTTCTCACTAAAAACAACCTGGAATACATGCCAAATCTGGACTGGTCTGGGAGGATGGACTGGATGACTCGCTTTTCGAGCAGCTTGTAAATTTCCACTGCTGCATCCTCTCTTTGTGTGGGTAGAATGTCCAGGAGGTGTTTGAGAGGGACTAGTCTCTGTGTGAAGGGAATTGAATATCCTGTGGATATGATTTGCAACAGCCAACGATTGTCTGTGATGGACTCCCAGGTTGTTGAGTGTAGCAAAAGTTGACCCCTGACTGCCTCCGGAGATGAGTAGCTGGGCAACCCTTCAGGGCTGCTGCATGGGCTTTTCCAGGAAAAAATCCAGAGACCCTTGGTTCCTCAGATCCCCTCTGCAGTGAGGGTGGAGTCTGTCAAAATCCCCCTCTGCCTCTGGGTGCAGGAGAGTCCTGAGCATCCTGGGAATAACCTTGAGATTTCCAGGACCAAATCTTCTTCACCTCTCACGGATTCCTTGAGAAGGTTCATTGAAGGTTTGAGAAGTGGATTCCAATGGCACACGGTATCTTCCCATCCTTCTCGCTCTGGACCAGTGTGTTACATACCATCTTTCCAAAAAGAGTGGAACCATCGTATGGGGCATTTGTAAAAGACGCCTTGAAAGGGCTCCGAAAAAACATAAAGTCAGAGCCAGGTGTGATGCCTGATGGCAATGCCTGCACTGGCTGCAATGCAGTGCCCTCAGTAGCATGAGATAGAAGCTGCATAGAGGTATTGGCAATGGGGGTGAGGGTGGTCATCTGAGAGGAGAAAACCTTCTTCTCCTCTACCGACGTGGACCCTGGGGTAGACTTGGTGACCCCTTTAACTAGGTCTCACTGAAGCCTAATCATATGTGCCATGTAATTCAGAGCATGTACAGAGAACATTGCTGAAGCATATACCCACTTCCCATGGTCCTAGACTCTCATTCTGGAGGATAGACCGTGGAGCTCTCCTGTGAGAGTTCCTTCTTGGTGGCTGCCGCCACCACCATGGCATCAACAGGGGATTCCTTCGACCACTGCGGTTTCTCAGATGGTGCACTGAGGATCTCATCAGGGCATTTGGGGATAGGCTCCACTGTTTCGGGCTCCTTCCATGCCCAAGATGCAACAAGATCCATCAGGGGATCAGTGGGAAGGGACACCCAGGATGTAGAGGGTCCTGCACCAAACACCTCCAGGAGCACCAACTTGTCAGGGTTGGGCTTTTGGAAAGACCATCCCCCATGCTGATGAAGGAGTTCCGTGATGTCTCTAAAGGAGACATCCTCTGGGGGTGACTGGGGGAAACCTCCTCTTCCTCCAAGTCGGTGCCCTCCATGACGGATAATAAAATAAAAAATCCAAGAAACCACAATTGCAGCTACCATAATCCAATCTTTAATAACACAATAATTGAGTGCTTTTGTCTCAATAAAACAGAGACTTCATCCCTCCATGAGGGACTCCGGCGAGGAGTCCAAGTGCTTTCTTTTACATGTGTGTTTTTGAGGAATCTCCTGGGGGGGTCTCTTTGAAGGACTCGAAAACATCAAGCTGTTCCTGCGGAGGAACTCCATGGGACAGTGAGGCTGCAGGCTGTCCCTGCGGGGGCCAGGATGGCAGAATCCATACCAGATACAGAGGGAGCCAGGATGGACTCCGAGGACGAAAGTGTCAAGGGTCTCAATGGAACCAAGAGGACCCTCTCCACCATGTCGAAAACAGAAGGAGAATGCACCCCTGGAGCTGGAACCATGACCAGGTCTGTAATTCACTGAACCAATAGGGGAGCCAGAGTCGAACCATCAGGCATTGAGGCTCCAAGCTGACAGCTCGGCTCTGAAAAACTCTAAGCCAACACCACTATGTCAGATCCGGTGGCAAGGCTATGGATCCGAAAGCTGGTCGGCTCTGAGCTTGTTGGGGCAATGGTCAGCATCACGGTACAGATTACCATCAGCACCAACCCCTCGAGCACAATGACTTCGAAGCTGGGGTGTCCAGATCAGAGAAGGAGTGATTGGGATGAAGGCCAACTGCATGCCCCAGTCCCAGATAGGGAGGGGGCAGCCAAGATTCCCATCTGAATCTGTGTGCGGATGAATCTCGGCATCATCCTGTCCACCTCAGCTTCAGAGAGGTTGCAGGTGAACTAAGCAGAAGAGGCAACTGACAACGGCCTACAGAGGTGGTGAGGGGAAGCTGACACTGGGAACGAACCTGAGACACCTCTGGCAAAAAGCAAGGAGAAAGGAGCCAGGGGAATTCTGAGCTCGGAGTTAGGCCAGATTTCGCTGGCAGCTTGGCCAAGGAAACACAGTCAGGGGACCGCTTCCTCTGCCTATACTGCCCTATGTTTGCACTTCTCTCTGTCCCCGGTCCTCTTGGCAGGAGGGTGAATCCCAGAGGTCGGGGCGGAGGAAGCAGAAGTAGAAGCTGGGACCTCCGCTGTAGGAGGATGGAGGAGGCCCTTAAGTATAAGCTTATTCCTCCTGTTGATCAGTGCATGGGTAGAGAACCCTGTGCGGATTGAGCAGGAGAAATCGAGGTGTGGGACACCTAAACAAACTACAAAGTGATTTGTAAACCACAGAGAAATAGTTAGCGATTCAAACCACAGCCAAGGAAGTCACTATTATTTGCCAAGAAGTACAAAGTTCTATGCCAAAAAGTAAAAAAAAATTTCTTTATTGTAGGTAAGTGCTTTCGTAGTGCTACTCACACCATTACATCAGACTTTTTATATGCCATAATGACCGACTAGGAACATAGTTGTGTAGAATGTTATTTAGTGCTGGACAAGGTGATGGATTCTGGATAATTTTAGAGGTGGTAAGAAGCTGTGTGTATGTTAATTGATGGGGAGGTTCTAACCAATTTAGTTTTTATAGTGCTATAGAGTGTTGAGTTCTGAAAGGGGTATCTGCCGCAGATTTAGCAACTTTGTTATAGCATTGCTCAAGTTTTGGATTTTTATGATCCTTGAATGTTAGTAAGGATGGAAGCACCATAGAGAAGTGTGGGGGTGACATGAGTAATGGTAATTGTAGCTTTAGCTGCGTCAGTAAGAACGCATTTGGCTCTATAATACATCATTGTTTTTTGATGAGTTGTTCTTATGCAATTTTGCATATGTAGGTCAAATTTAAGATCATCATCCATTATCAGCCCTACTAATTTGCTATGAGAAATTACTTCAATAGTCATATTATCAAGAGAGAGGATTTTAAATTTAGTTTTTCTTGGGAGAGGGATTTGGGGGGAAAATGTAATTTTTTTGTTTTTGTTTTTTTTTTTAGGGTTGAGCATGATTTGTGAGTTAAAAGGGAATGTTTTCAGTTGCTGTTAAGCTTCCTGAGTAACCTTTGGAGGTATGCCACATTGTCAAATGCGCAAATGAGTGTGGAAACATCTTTGTACTGAATTAAGAAGGCCTGTTGTGTGGATGTTGGCGAGAATGTTAAAGAGGAGGGTAACCAAGGATAAAGCCTTGTGATACACTGGTGGTAACTGGGAGATATGGAGAGAGAGAGAGAAAGAGTGGAGTGCCATTTTACAGACTGATACCTATTGGATAGGTATCTTTTGAACTATAAAAGGTTGGGCTGAGGACATCTGGAGGAGAAGTTTGCTGTGACAAACTGTATTAAAGGTTCTAGACATGTCTGAAAATAAGGAGGAGACTAGTTTCCCATTATCTCTAGCTTTATTGACAGTATCCATATAGATTAAAGTGTAGTGTTAGTATTATGGGAAAGACAGAAGCCATGTTGTGTGGGGGACAAGAGTTCTTCCTGGCAGGAAATAGTTTAGCAATTGTTTTTGAATACATTTTTCAAGTATTTTGGAGAGGAAGGATAAGATTGCTATAGGTCTAAAGTTAGTAATACCTGCTGAATTTCCTCTTTTGTGCAGAGGGATAATGTGCGCCTTTTTCTGAGCGAAAGGAATGCGGTATTCCAGGACTGACATATTTATAAGGATTCAGATAGGGTAGACAATGCTATCAGCTGCTACTTTAAGGTATTCACTTGGAAGGTCATCAGCTGCAGTACAGCAGGGTTTGAGTTTAAGAGCAGTTTCATATAGGATGTGGGCACAGGTTTGAAAGCGAAAGTGGATATGGTGATACATGGCTGCTTGGCAAGGTTAGGCTTAGATGTTGTAAAATCCTTGGTTAGAGATGTTATACTATTTATGAAATATAAGAGCTGAATTGTATTGCAATTTTGAGTGATGAGTTATTGGAAGAGGTGTTAGGACTGAATTTATGGCAGGAATGCAATATTTCTTTAATAGCTGTCTAGAAATTTTTAGGGTAGTGTTTATTATTATTCTGAATGTTACTATAGTATAGTTTTTTATCTTTATTAATTTGCTTTTTAGTATGATTGCGAAGCATTCTAAAGTTTTTAAGATAATGTGATGTTTTATATTTTTGTCATTCTTCCCATGCTTTTTCTATACCCTGCATTAGTATTCTACTCTTTTTGGATAAACAAACTGCATTACTTGTCTTTAGTCTCCTCCTTCTAGGAGGTGCATGGCTACTTAAGATATTCAGGAAAGTTGTACTGAATTCATTTACAGCATCATCGAAAGGGAAGATATTTAGGAAGTAACAGTTAATGGATGATAGGTTAGTAAAGAACATTTCAGGGTTAAACTTGGAAAAGGTTGCATATCATTTTATAAACATGCTGTTTACGTGGAGGCTATTGTGGGGCTATTAATTAGTTGTGTGAAAAAAAATAAGATCATGCTAGATCTTGGGGAGTTAAAAGTTTATTTCCACCCAACTGACATTCACATCACCCAGTAGCATGACTTCTTGTGGAATTGTAATGGTTATCCAATGGAGGATATCTTCCAGTATAAATGTATTGTCACCAGAAGGGATGTAAAGAACAGTAATACATATTTGTTTAAAGATGTTTAATTGCAGCAAAGTTGTAAGAAGCTCTGCTGAATTTAATTTTAGTATTGGTTTGTTTAAAGGAAAATGTGAAAGTAGTACCACCACCCGTTTTCTTTATACGGTCATTATGGATGACATCATAGCTGGAAGGTGTAATTTTGGAGTAATTTTTGTTTGGTTTAAGCCAAGTTTCAGTTACAGTGAGAATATCAGTGTTACTCTGGGTAATCCAGGCATGTAGTTCAGCTATTTTATTTCTTATGTTTCTAACATGTATGACATGAAAAATTAGATTACCAGGGGTTGGGGATAAGCTGTTGTAGGGTTAGAGCAGTGTGTGGAAGAGAATTGCCTTGATGTTCATTGTGATAGTTGTGGCCAGGATAAGGGTGAATGTCTCCCATTAAAAGAAGTTTAGTATACTGGGGAATTACCGATCCTTCTTTTTTGAAGAGTATTTTCCATCTAATTTTGTTTTGGGATGAAATTGAGTCAATCACCTATATTTGGAGTAAAGGTGAAGGGCGTCACTAAATAGGGTTGGTGCAATGCGTAGGGAGGAAGAATGAATAGGTGGACTGGGACAGAGTTGGAGATATGGTGAGAGCTATTATAGAGTTGTGGTAGGATAAAAGATGGCCTAGTAGCCTATTAGTAGTAGAAGCATACTGCTAAAAAAATAAATGGAAATTGCAAATTAGGTTAAAAAAACAGGAGTGTTTGCATGAGAGCAGTAAGGTTGTTTGGGACGGTTACAGAATAGGCATCACAAGCGCAATGCATTTGTAGGAAGTATAATAGTAGAGTAAGTGGGGCTGGGTAAGAAATGGAGGTAGGGTGAGCTTTCGTCCTTTAATGTATAGGAACTTCTTCAGAATGAATAAATTAATCTTTCCACTTATTTATAACTTTCAATAATAACCAATGGGAAATCATAAACAAGAAAAGCATAACCATAACATAACATGAATTGCCAAATCAGATTTGTTGTTAGAAACAGTGGGATTTAGCATACTGAATAAAACATGAGTGTTGTAGCTGATACTTGAGACTATAAATAAATGTATAACAGTTGAATTGTCACATAAGAAGTAATGTAAAAATCAGAATATTAGCATGCTTTGAATAAAACGTGAGTGCGATAACTAACTCAACATACATGGTGTGCTGAAACAAATTACTGTACTCATATCCAACATGAAAGTAGTATTTGAATACATTATGAATCACTGTGGTTTGCAATAAAATAGTTATTGCAACCATTTCAACACACATTTGAGACTTAATGACTCATTTAAACCAGGGTAGTAATCTGCTTCAAAATGAAGTTACCACTTCAATTCAAGAACCTGCAGCAGGACATCAGCATCCCCAAAAAAGTTTTCCACCTCTTCCAAAACTAAAAACTTACACACAGAAAAGTTATTACGTGACACACTATGTTTGCCTAAGGCATTGGAAAAATCCTTAGAACGAATGGCAGCATTGTGTTCTTTAATCCTGACGCTTAATTTTCTAGTTCTTTTTCCTATATAGAAACAAGAGCACGAAGAACAAATAGCAGCATACACCACCATGGTGCTATTGCAATTAAAGGCATTTTTGAAAACAAGTGATACATTACAATGATTAAAAGTGAATTTGTCCCCTGTTAAAATAAAATTGCAAGCAACACATTTGCCACATGTAAACATGCCTTTATAATCATTAATAGGCATGTGTTGTGTCAGTAAGAAAGGTTTGTCTTTGCCTTCAAATAAAGATTTGAAAGTTTTGTTTTTTTAAAAGAAAACTTAGGGGCTGGTCCTATGATGTCTTTAATGCAGTTGTCACCATGTAAAACTCTCCAATTGTTGTTTAAAATATTTCTGATGTTTTGCATATCTCTACTAATGGGTAAAGCAAAACTGCATGACCAACTGTCATCATCATCTGTAGAAGAATTCCTGTTAGGAACAAACCCAGGTTTTAAAATGGGTCTAAATTTGCAGTGTCTGTTCCTCCTAATGTCATTTCTAATACTGTTAACCAAGATGGCTGGGTAGTTTTTTGTATGAACAGCGCAGAAAAAAAATCACATTAAATTTCAAAATTAATGTCATTGCTTATTAATCTTGATAATCTGACAAACTGCCCCTTAACTACATTCTTCTTCATAAACCACGGGTGTTGACTGTTGTAGTTTAGATAACTATTTCTATATGTTTCTTTTCTAAAAATGTTGGAAGAAAGATCTCCAGTTGTTTTTCAATAGATAAGGTGGTGTCTAAAAAAGACATATATACATATATATATATATATATATATATATATATATATATATATATACACAAAAA
>NC_056751.1:359823102-359838102 GCF_019279795.1 Protopterus annectens
AAAATTAAATTACAGCAAACCCCTTATTCCCCTTAATAAAGTTTTAAAAATACATAAATCTTCAGTCATCATGGAAAAGGAGCCTTTTTACTTTTTTTTTTCCCAACTAATGGTGCATGACAGGACAGTAAAAGGTAGCACTCAGCCTGGAAAGTTTTACCTAATGAGCAGTCAATGACCAGGTTATAAAAGTCCTAGATATTACCAAAGAATGATCTCTCTTTGTTGGATGCTTTATTTTCTTTGGTTAATTAAGAAGAAATTAGACAACCTAATATGTACATACATAAATTAATAAATATTTTTCAAAACTACAATTCAATACTATGCTTAAAACATCCCATAGAAGAAAGATACTGAGAACTTCTCCAAGCACTATTTATTTGACTATGTACTTGCTAACAATTAGAAATTATGTATTCACTACTGATATTTTATGTTATCTGCGTTACTGCAGTACTTATGCAGGGAAAAAAAACATTCTCCTGCTAAAGGAAATGAGTAAGTACTGTTATCCATGTAGCCATGGTAGCTCTGTCTCCTACACTTTACAGATCACATGCTCATTTCCTAAACATTTCCAGTACACTCAATGTGCTAAGTGAAGGTAGGTTTACAGAAACAAAAGGTGTAAAAACATTACACCAACTACATTATTTTTATCTGTCAGTACACTTGTGTTGCACAGCTTATTGTTTTCTTCCTGTTTTCTGTGAATGTCTCCCAAGTACTTATACTACTACAGAAACTAACAATATAGTAGAATAGTTTACAAAGAGGAGACTGACAATTTTACTTCACAAGTAGATTACATGAAAGGGAACAACTTTTATAACTTGGATGTTATCTTATTTGATACCTTACTCATCTCCCTTCAACGTTTGCTATTTTCCATACCCTGAATTCAGTCGCACAGAGAGCAGCACTAAAATAAACAATGCTTAGTCAGAATGGCTTATAGTTAAAATGCACTTTATGTTCACATCTTTTTAAAACAGGAAATACAGCACTCATCAGCATTACAGTCATTTTTTTCATACTACATTTCACATGTATTTAAATAGGACATATCTAAGCTTTATTACTGTATATATCTACTTTTTGTTTATTTTTTTTATGGTTCTTGTGGGTTATTTTTTTCTGTTTTTCCTCATTTCTGTCCCACTACTACCCTAAAAGAGGATCTATTGAATGTTAATTGATTACAGTTGTGATCTTCAGAAATTAAGTGCTAACAAAGGCAACATATACTGTGAGGCTTCTAGCACAGTACTCCTCCTACTCCAAGGTATAGCAATCTCAAAGTTAGCACACACACGCACACACACACACACACACACACACATATATATATATATATATATATATATATATATATATATATATACATATACACATACATACATACACACACATATCTATATATACACATATATATATATATATATATATATATACATACACATATATACATACACACATATCTATATATATATCTATATATATATATATAGATATATATATATGTAGTAGGGGTCTTGTCAGGAGGCACAGGGGGTGGTAAAGCTCCCTTACAAAAATATTTAAAACATGTAAACGTCACAGTCATACAAGCGAAAGGAGAATACTGACTTTGATTTGAATCTCAGACTCGATTTTCAACATGCCATGCTGGAGTCACTTGTAATTGGACCAACAAGAGCCTATGGAGAAATAGGCACTGAATCTTTCATTCAGGACCTTTTTCTTTCAGCTAAGAAACCCCAAACATGGTGACTAAGATCAAATTACAAACACACATTCACACCAATACAGAGAAAACCTTCTGATTAGGCAGTGTTAAAGTCATAGAGGTGTAAGGATAATATTAGCTCTCATGTGGGGGTTCAAAAGACAATCAGCATGCCATGCTGGTGTCACTGCTGCTGGACTAACAAGAAGACCCAAGGCCTACCTGTCCAAAGTTTCCTGTTGGTCCAAAGACAGTGACACTAGCATGGTATGGTGGAGGTCTTGGGTTTGAGTACCAAATGAGATCTAATATTATCATTTCACTCCTGTGATTTTTAGGAGTGTCTAAGTAGAGGGCTTTCTCTGTATTTGTCTGTCTGTGAGTTTCAAAATTTTTCTACTATAGCTGGCATCATACTTTAATTTCTGAAGTGTCAGGACTCGGACTTTTGAGTATTACATTTATCAGCTGCCCCTAAAAGTGCATATAAGCTCCCGCTAAACAACTGTGCATTCAAGTAATCTGTCATTCTGACAGACTTGTGTTTTAAGGTGGGTCATTCTGCAGATATCTCCTAGTCATGGCTTGAACTGCTGCTAGCAGTATTTTTCAAGTGCATTTTATCTTTTTACTGTTTGCGGATATAAATAATAATCTTAACATTTCATTTAAAAAGAAACACACATATTCTGGTAGTAGCCCAAAACAATTTGTATCTATTCTGTATCCAGTATACAAAGAAACTGTGAACATTTCAAATGCCATATATGATTAACTATTTGCAGTACTACTTTCATTTCAATGTCCTTCTTTCACATACTGCTCTCTCTCAGTTGTCACATTTATTTAGTTTTTGTCTTTTAACTATGTGGTCAACTGAAGGTAAGCCATTTACAGTGGAAGCTTGGTTAAAATGCTCTGCAATCCACTATACCAAAACAAACAGTGACACTGTATAAAAAACATAGTAGTAAATTACAGAATTTAAAGTAAAAGGCAAGTACCTTTATAGTGCACACATAGATGGAATGCACACAGAAGCTTATTAACACTGACAAATTATTCACTGTGACTGAACAGTAGCTTTTGGAAATATCAATAAAAAAGTCCATCATTGGGAAAGATGCATACAACCTAAGAATATATTGAATATCACAAAGTAACATCAATGAATAATGAGAGAGGTATATAAAGCCATCATACAGAGAGTGATCATGCTACTTCGGCTTTAACATTGACATGCAAGTCTTAAACACTAAATCAACAATAATAAATACATTAATGAATGAATTAAATAGAAAATCTGTGGATAGTATCAGAAACTTATTGCAGTGGTGACAGCATAAGTTTTATTTTATTTTATTTTTTGAAAAGTGCAGTATCCTGCTGTGCAAAGCAGAAGGTGCTATTCTAGGCATTAATCCCACAAATGACTGTGGGGAAAAGTGAAGAGAAGGAGAAAGAGAGGAGGAAGTGAAACAGTAATACTGGAAACTGACAGACTGAAAAGCATAGGGAAGCTTGGTCAGAGAAAATCAATTGGACCAATGGACATATATTTAAAAGAGGAGAATATGGTGCAACAGAAGTCAATAAAGAACAAGAAGGGTGACAATCGGGAAAAGGTGAAGAGCAGCACTGCAGGATGAGTAAACATATGTCAGAAGAAAATGAAGTGGAGAGATACGTAGGATGTGTGAAATTACTGAAAAATAAAAAGCAAAGTGGAGAACAATAAGGAAATGGAGCAGAAGAGAAAAATTAAAAGTGCGAATAATTACTGGGATGTACTTCTTGTAGTCAGGGTTACAGGGTTTGAGACCTTCCACCTCTGTTTACCCACTGTGTAACTCAGAGAAAGTCACTTCACTAGACAGTGTTCCCAGGTCACTTTGAAAACAGAACACATTACCAATGGGCTTATCTGGTTAAGAAGAGTATAAAATAAATTAAAAAAGATGAACTATGGGAACAGAGCAGAGAGGGCTCAGAGGCGGACAGTAGTTAGTTCAGCAGAGCTAGAACAACTTGACTGAAGAAATAGTCTGTTGGTCAAAATACATGCTCTTCTTTTCTTTTAAAGGCCTCTCTAACAAAAGCAATGCTATTTTAGCCATTTGTGAGGTTTTACTGCCCTCTGGTGTTCCATTACAAGAATACTAGCGATACAAGAGGAAATATCATTTAGTTATTACCAGGCAGCCTGGTGATCATGGCTACAAATCAGATACACTACCCCTCACTAATCCAAAGAGAAAATGCACTACCATCTTATTCAGTTAAAAGTGTATGTTAAATGGGGCTACCAGAATATCATAATATCACATTTGTTAAAAATCATTTCATTCAAGTGGAAATGACTAGCTGTACAGAAAAGTTAGTACACCTTTTACAAATATACAAGAGTTCAGCGGGATTACCAGACCAATGTAGGTATTACATGGTTTAAGGACAGAGAAAGAAGCAACACTTTTCTCTCCTTTTCTCCATAAATCATGAATTTGGTTGTCCATCCTCTTTCTTGATTAATGCATATGAACCTACAGAGGGCATGAAAGACAGTGATTGACTATAATATTTAGTTAAGTAAACTTGTTTACTAGGGTAGAGCAAGAATTCAACAGGATCAGTTTCAGATTCTACCTAGGATTTACTGTACATAATTTATATTTATTATTTACGTATTTGTATATGATATGATGCTGGCAAGCAGTATGATGACTGTCAAAGTGGTCAAATTATACCAGTTAGGATCATACGTTGGCCGAGGCGCTAGAGAAACTAAATTGAGCTGAATAAATTTTCTAGTTACGGAAGGTAGAGCTGGGACTCACTGTTTGTTCTTGTTGTTGCTGATAGGATCATATGTTGTTTGTAAACTCAAGCTTCAAAATCTTGAACCACATCTGTATGGAAAGAATGGATCACAATTCTTGCATTACACAACATATTTTTTCAGCATGACCACCCTAAATGCATGGGGAACAAGAACAAAAGATAAGCAGGAAAGGGGAATGTTGCAAGGTTTGGTGCTGATGCCTGCAGAATAATATCAATCTGTCCACTAATGACTCAGAAATTAAAACACATTTAAGGATGAACACTGGAGTGTGATTCATCTTCAAGACAATCTGACACAACTCTCAAAATTGAAACACAGATGACAACAAAGCAGTTAACTAATTAAAATTTCTGCCACATAACTTCAGGGATCATCCCTAACCTCAAAATAAAAGGGTGTGTAAAATAAAATTATCAGACACCCTAAACAATGCAGCTGCCAAAACAGTATGGTTACACAGATATGGCTAGATAATAATAAACAATAATGATTATGGGGTTAGCAATTAACAGAAGGAATAACACCAAAACTGAAACCAGTAGAGATTACAGTTAATGACGGCCAGATTGAACTGTCACCTCATGGTTTCTAAAGAAACATAAACCTAACCCTACCCTGAAAACTCAGAAATGCCCCAGTCTGCCCAGTGCTGTTTATCACTACCACACTCTACACAAATATCAAAAAAATATTCGTGGTGCTCATTTCCAAAATATCAAAACCCAAAATAATACTTTTTAATTTATATTTTCAATATCTAACAAAAAGGAAAGAAAAAAACCCTGGCACTTCCGTTTTCTACCCCAACCATGCAAAAATACACCCCTCTACTTGTAAAATGTATTGGGGTGCCTAATTCCCAAGAGCAAACACATTCTTGTTCCACTGCCTTCTAAATGAAATGCCCACACTGCAAATATTTTTCAATATTTATCTAAACAAACACCCATAAATGTACCATTTCTTAAAATTTTCACATACAATTTTCGGCTTGCAATCTGTAAATCTCCAACTTATTAATCAATCATTCCTGCACACTTCTGTCTAAAATGCCTTTTTATGGTTTTTTTTTTTTTTTTTGTTAAATGGTGGCATTTCATGTCTGGTTTACAAAAAATCCCATTTTTTCCAAGGTGCTTACATTTTGTGTACAAATAACACATACACAGGCAGAACCAGGAAATGTTGGGGCATTTACTTGCTGCCTTAGTCAATGGGGACACAGGTGCTAAACCAGGAGTGACTGTAGTTTCCCATCCATCCACTCATCCAAATTACATTTGAACAGAATAAGGTAAGCACTTTGCTTTATGTAGAAGATGGTTAGGTAGAAGGGGCATTCATTGTGATACATAACTGTCCCTCCAACATGGTCTAGTTATGTTACAGGAGAGATCAACATCCCTTGAGCAAGTGTTCATGCTACCAGTGGACATTAGATTTAGAGTTGCAAAGTATTTGATCTGTTTAGGTTCTCTACATGAGGCAGAGGTCAACTTCTATCAGCCTGTATGGTACAGAGTAAAAGAACAAGATTTTGAGATGGTCTGTAAAGCTTTTATGATTTAGGTCCTTTATTTAGTTAGTTAGTTAGTGAGAAACCACTATGGTCACTCCAGTTGTGACATATGTTTGGACAGGTACATATCAAATTGGGCATTATATTTCAGTGATCATTACAGTGCTATCATTGCAAAGCATAATTCACAAGCATTGAATTGTTCATCCACTAATAGGGAACATGAGCTGGGATTAGACCATTATGGGACAGGTTAGTTTTACCCTACTGATGATGTGTTGTTGTAATAGTAATTTGCCTCATGAGAACCAAGTACAGTGGCATGATTACATTTCTGGACCTGGATGGTATACCTTTAGATACAAGTTGTGTGATGGAAAAGGAATTCCTTACAACAGTGGATATGTGGTGATCAAAAAATAATTCACTCTTGACATAATTTTCCAGATCCCTGACTAAGGGATCAACTTTCAGAAGTATATTCCCAATGTGATAGTTACACGGGAAGTCAAGCATGCCAAAGGATGTGATTACATATTTCATGGCTTTTAGTTTTAGTTCACGGTTTTGACACCAGCTATTGGTTTCAGAAAGGTCCACTTGAAGGATTTTCGTGTCTTCTGGGGAGTTTATGATGGCATTATGGTGGCCCAAGGACTGAACTCTGAGGTATACCAATAGTGAAAAGTCTTCTGGAGGAAGCAGAGTTGCCCACTCTAATTTCCTAGGTTCTGTTTGTGCACCTGTTTGCTAGCCAACAAGTTACATAGGGATTTACATCTAGATGGTAGAGTTTATCAGCAATACCTGTGTGTGGGATGGTGTCAAATGCCTTTGTGAAGTCTAGGTACATGTTGTGTACTGATCTGCCTTCCATCCATTGCTTCAGTAACCTTCTCAAAGAAATCAACCAAGGTTAAGTAGGAAGGATCTGCCCTTGATGAATTCAAACTGGTATTGGTTGAGTTTGTTGGTTAGCTATGCCTTTATTTATGAGTTCCATAATGATCCTTTCCATAAGCTTACAGATGAGGCTGGTCAGGTTTAATGATCTAAAATTATACAGGTCAATTGATGACCCCATTTGCATAAGGGGATGACTGTTGCTGTCTTCCATTCACCTGGCATGAAGCCTGTTTGGAGACTTATACTGAATAACCTCTGTAGGGAGTCTGACAAGTCATGTGGCCAACTGTAATCAGTAGACAGCCTGGTATGTTATCTGGTACCACAGAAGTAGTGTTTTTGGCCTTGGATGGTGCCTTGTGGACTTGTTCTTCGGAGAATTTTTTTTTGGGGGGGGGGCGTGTAGATGCAGGTATGTGATCTGGGAATATAGGAGGGTAGAAATGGGGTGAAGTTTGAACTAAATGTGTGCAAGTGAACTATGGCCCCTAGATCAAGGTACAGGATATCCGTTACAATTAGCTCTGTGCAGTGCTGAGCAATATTCTGATATCTCAGAAGGGTTTGAGCTTATTCCTCACCTGGTTGGCTAGATTTACCTCATATCTGTCTTTGGTTGATATGATCATGGTCTAGAATTTCTTGCTAAGTTTAGCAAGGGAATTATTGGCATCTTGAGAGTAAAATGTATTTGTGCATGCAATGAGCTTTTTTTTTCTTTTATTATAGAGCTTGTTTATATTACAGTTTCACCATAGGGGATTCTTTTTAAATTATGTGTTGTATTTCCTTCTGAGGGGGCATCTATGCAGCTATTTACATGTGCTAAAGTATTTGGCAGTAGAAGATTCAGCATAAGTAGTAAAGGTGCCAAGATGGAAGGGGCCTTTGAATTTAGAAAGGTCATCACCCCAGTTTTAGTAGATTAGCATCGACAAACTCTCTGAACAGTAAGGTATTGGTAGATGCTTCTGGCTTCAGTCTTATACAGAATGCGACTCATTTGTGGTCTGATTTGACTAAGAAGTTACAACTGGTAGGGTGAAATGTTGCCCCATATTGGTAAGGATAAAGTCTTAAGATTTTATTGCCACGGTTGGGATGTGGACTAATTTGTCCAGAGAGTTTGCAGTGATGAAGTTCGGAAATTTCTAGGCATGCATGTTTGAGGCTGTGTAAATCTCTCAGTAAATGGAGGGGAACTTGAAGTCTCCCTAGGAGAATGGTGCTTGGCTTAATGCACAGGAACGTCATACTGGTTAGGTAGGAGGTATGGACTGAGATGGACATAGAGGTGGTCCTATAGTTAGTTATAATATGACAAATGGTTTTGTTAACAGTAAGTTGGACATGGGGAAACTGTACACCACCATCTTTTCTAACAAGTCTGAAGGTGAATTTTTTAAGAATGTGGAAGCTCCACCACCTTCAGTGCCTTTATTTAAAGCAGTGGGCCTAAACATGTGGTAGGCATTGAAACCCTGCACTGACAGAATTTTCTCAATGGTCCTGAGTTACATATCTAACATATTTATAGACGTTTTTCAGGATAGGAGTGCTTGTAAGAAGCAGAGTTTTTTGTTAAGGCTCCTAGCACCGAGCAGCAATAACTATCTAAATTTTGTTTTCTAATTTTGGAAGTTTGATATTACCTATATGAGACACTATAGGGTGGATAAATCTTTTAAACAATATACAAAAGTCTTGGGTGAAAGCAACAGATCATCCCTGGCAAAGCAGTTAGGACAGTCTACCATCTCCTTCCAGGCTGATATATATTGTATCCCCTTAGAATGACATCAGAAACTAAACCAATTGTTGAAATCAATAATCCTTTTTTTAACAAGAAACATATTTATTGAATAATCACTTATGATATAGGCAAGCATACATTTATATAGATGAAAACAAACCACCAGTCAGCCCGAACAATGAAGGAAACAACCAGCAAATAGCTAAAAACACAGTTTAATATCGCTTTAGTCTCAAAAGACTTCTTCAGAATGAAATAAAATACACACAGCAACAACACCTTAGATATCAAATCTAAATTAAACCAATTACGTAATAAAGCAATTATTACATAAAGTGCACTAGTTAAAGGAATACAGTATTTAAAGGCATGCATCTAATAACATGACATGGACAGCTCATTTTAAAATCTTCAGTCTCCTATTTTTCAAAAAAAACATTTAATATTGACTGAATCATTAATACCAGTTTTTTTATCAGCCCCTAACCTGAGCTGCCACATAGTTTCCCCTTTGCTCCACTTGGTCCTTGTAGGAGTACTTGTACCTTGTACTAGTAGTAAGTAGTTAGAAATATAAGGGGGGGGGGTGATATATAAGGTGATGTTGCTGTATGTATTTTATTTAATTCTGAAGACGTCTTTTGAGACGAAAGCGATATTAAACTGTGTTTTTCACTATTTGCTGGTGGCTTCCTTCATTGTTCGGGCTGACTGGTGGTTTGGTTTTGATTAGTTTTTGTTTGCTGCTTCATCCTTGGGACTGTTGATTTTTCTTATAAATGAAAACAAACCATACTGACATATATTCAGATGAAAACATTATACATCACTTATAATCTATCCAGTCATTGTCTTCATGCATTACATACCTCATTCAAATCATGCCTTCTTTTAAACCTCATTCCTCCTACAAAATGTTATTCTCCATGTACTGCTCCCAGAATTCCAATTTCCTCTATGTAATTTGCTCCTACTCTTTTCAAAGGATCTCATTTCCAGTTGTTTTATCCCTGTTACTATATAAACTACTTCCAATACAGTTAGTTTAGATTTTGATTTCCGCTTTCTAGTAATTGCTTTTTGGCAGCTACCCATATTTAAACTCCGCAAAGTCTTACTACGTCAAGGCAATTCTGATTCTGTATCATAACTCAAATAATTTATTTTCTTAGTTACACCAATTTGCTCACCCAGTATTATTGACAGAGTAGTCTGCAAGAAATTTTTTAAGTCGGCCAACTCATTATACTCCCAGAAAATATGTTCCCAATTATTTCTTTCTTCCCTATCACACCTCCAACATTTGCTATCTACCTGTGGAAAAATTCTTTGGAGTCTAATCTTCTAGACTTCGTTTCATATTTAGGAGACATACATGTATCCCCCATTGTTTCTTTGTGAATTGCTTATCCAATCTCCCTTTCCAGTCTTTTCAAACTTCCTCTAATTTATTCTTATAGTTATCATGCAACATTTTATATGCTCTATGAATTATCCCCTTTTTAATAGCAGCTTCTGTTCAAGATGCTACTAAAATACTCTGCCAGTTGCTGGCCTTTCACTTAGGGCCCTTAATTTCTTTCTCTCTGCCTATACTAGCCATCAATCCTTGATAGGGAGGGTAATCTTTAGCCTGCAGTCCAAATTAATTCTTGGCTTCCTCCCATTCTATTACCCTTCCCTCTCTAATTATTTGCTCCCAATATATTGGCTCCTTTGTCACTCTTGTCCAATAAACTCCAACCCCCTTTTGCCTATTGTCTGTATCCCTAATTCCAATCATCGCTACTGGCAAAATTTCCTTTCTCCATTCCCGTGTTTGATTATTTCTTAGAATACTTTCTGCTACTTTATGAATAAAATATTTTGTATTGTTATTGTTATTCTACTTAAGCATCTGCATCCAAAATCCCAGTCTCTCCTTGTTTCTTGAGCTTCTCCTGTTTCATCATTATCCCTTTCCCTTTTGAATTTTAGCTTTCAGCTTGTGCTATGCACAGGAGCCTTAACTGCGTAGCTCTGAAATACCCCTTCAAATCAGGTAAGCCCAACCCATCTTGTTCTACTGGAAGAATCAGCTTATCCCATTTGACCCCTGCCATCTTCTCCCAGATAAAACTGATCAGCTCTTTATTAATTTTTAGCGACAGCATCTCTAGTTGATAAAAATATGCCTGAACAGTGTATAAAACTAAAGGCACTGAAACATTTCAACTACTTGCATTTTGCTATCTATATCCATAAAACAGAGCTTCCAGTTTCTCCATTTTTGTATTGTCTTTTTAGGCTTTTCCTACATATCCTTAGCAAACACAATAGAATAATTTTTAATCCATACCCCAAAGTACTTCATTTGATCATATCCCCATAAATATTGATATTGCTGAACCAATTTGTGTGTGGGTACATTACAGCTACTGCCTTTGTTTTAGCTTCATTAAGCTGGTATCCCAAAATAACTTGAAACTGTCTCAAAATGTTCCATAACACTGGAATGTCCTTTTCTAGTTTTTATCATGTATAAAATAATATCATTTGCAAATAAAGCCACCTTTTCTTGACTACCATACCAATTATATCCTTGAATTTCTGAGTCCCTTATTTTCTTTGCCAATGGTTCTAAATATAATGCAAATAACAAAGGGGAAAGAAGGCATCCCCTGCATGGTTCCTCTGCTCAAACAGAAATTATCAGAGAGGAACCCACCTAGCTAAATTTTTGCCTCTGATCCCTTATATATTCTCCTAATCTACCTTAAAATTTTATCAGGGAATGCAAATGCTTCCATTGCCCTACTCAAAAAATCTCAGCTTACTCTGTCAAATGCTTTCTCTGCAGCAAGCCCACCAACAACAGTGGTATTTTCATACATTCTGCTTCCCTCTGGATCATCAATACTGTGCTAATGTTGCCAAATGTTTGCTGCCCCTATAAATAAAATTCTATGAGAAATAACCAGGTTTCAGTAGGGAGTATTATGTATAGGTGGGGGGTAGAATTTGATTTGGAGCAGTGAGGAGATATATATATATATATATATATATATATTTATTTATTTATTTATATGGATAAAACCACAGTGATCCGTATCTAGCAATTTTGGCATCACCTTTGCCATTCTTTTAGCCACTATGGACAAACACTAAAATAATGGTGTTGAATTGAAAAGGGCCTATTTGATGCTAGATCTGATGGGTCTTTAACCTCTATGTATTACAGCCACCACTGCTTCTTCCAGGATGTTGATGCTTTTCCTCCTCTTAAAATATTGTTAAACAAAACCTTCCAGATTTTTATCAGTTTTTTTCCCTCCTAGCTTCCAACCTTCCACAGGAATACCATCTATTCCTGGAGACTTTTCTGTAGATGGGTTATACGTCATCATTTTTATCTTATTTCCTCCTATCCCGTTAATAATTTAGCCTCATCTACCTCTAACCTTGGCATATTTAATTCTTCCATAAACATTTCTATTTGTACATCTTCCTAATTTTCATATTTCTCTGCTTTATAAAAATTTTCATAAAATTTCTTAAATATTTCTAGTACCGCTACAGAATCTCTTGTTATCTGCCTTGTTATAGGCTAAGCTTGGTGACAACCCTTTCGACTTTCTGCTGCCTGAGTAGCTGTGCTAAAATTTTTTGTGCTCTGGAGTTACTATTAAAAAAAGTTGCTTAAAAGCAGTCTTTCTAAACTAATGCTTATTATCTAGGTAATCCCTTATTTTCTATTTGTCATTCTACAATTGTTCCTCCTCTTGTTCTGTGAGATTCTCCCTATGTTGCAATATTTTAGCCTGTTCAGTTGCTCTAAATAATTTGTGTTACTTCTCAACCATCTCTCTCTTTCATTTCCACCCTATTTTTAAACTTTAATTCTACCCTACTCTCTAGCTATATTTTCAGAAGAAATTTCAATCTTTTCTAATAACTCCCAAATAATTTCTACTACCCAGTCTTTAAATTCCTCTCTTTTCAACACAGAGGTGGGAAAGTGCCAGTGTCTCATTTTATTTCATTACCCTACATTTTTTTTAGCTGCTATTGGTGCGCGATATGAAATAGTTATTGGATACGTATCAAAACTTTCAATTAAATGCACGTGTGTTCCTATGAAATACAAGTTCTGTCTAGCCTAGTCCAGTTTTCGTATCTTGGAAAATACCATGTAAATTTACTCTAAACCCCTACTACTGAATGCACAACTTCCATGCATATTTTCATAAATATCTTCAAAAATATGTCTTTTGTTATATTTTCCCTTCTAGGTCCTCCAGATATATCCTCACTGCTGCAAATCTTATTCTACTCCCCACCTATACATAACATTCCCTACTGAAAGCTGATTATTTCTCATATAATTTTATTAAGCTCCATTATAACAGTTTTATGTGGAATATAAATGCGTGCCAGTAGACCCTTAGTACTACAAATCTATCATCTTTTTTATCCTCTTCTATCACTATTGAAGCTCCTCTTGAAATTAATACAAGTAATCCCCTTTACCTTTGTCCCAGGTATTACACTGAATAACCATCCTGAAAACCTTTATCAAATTCACATGCTCATTTCTTTTCAAATTTGTCTCCTGCAGTATAGCTATTTGCACCCTACATTTTTAATATAGTTCACTACTCTTTATACATATCTGTGAAACCATTCACATTTAAAGGTAATACAGAAAGTGTTGTCATTATGTTAAGAAGTTATTATTTCACCTGTTATTTGTAATATCTTTTATTAATGTTTAGTTCCCACTTTTGTGTTACATGCATACACTAATATTTGGCAGGTTGATCTTTTATACAGTTGTTTCTTGTCATATCCATTTGAACCTATGTCACATCTTACAAAACTTTTTGTTTTAGGGAAAGCCCTGAAACAAGAACAAAACAAACACACTCCCAGAACGCACCTAAAAATCTATTAACTTAATACTAACACACAAAACTATAAACATCTTCAAATATTGAAGTTTAACCCTCCTAATAGGAACAATTGTCCCAGACTGACAGCCACATTTAGACTTGGAGTAACCTATAAGGAAGGTTATCCATGTTAAGATGCATGGTACAGTCTGTGCTTCTGCTAAGTGCGGTCTGTTTTTGTCACATCTTTATTCCTCTCCCAGATTAGCAAAACACTTAAATACTTTCAGTAATCATTATCTCCTAGCCAGTGAAAGGAAGAAGCATTCTATTTTTAATACCTCTTATTAGAGTGCCTCCATGGAGACATAAGAAACAGATGCACAGTTGTCTCTACAAGTACCCATTTATTTGCTAAAGGAAAACTTTTTATTATACTCAGTATTTTTCATTTATTTGTTTCCCCTTAAAGCAGTCTCATATTCAGCCAGCCTCATCTTCATTTTGACCTTTGATTTTTGCAGTTTTATCACATTGTCTGAATATCTGCTTAAAGCTCCTTCCATTGTTTCCAGCCTTTTGTTGTTTGAGTTGGTATACTCCTTCACGGTTTCATTTATTTTAATCAGCTCTAAGTACATTTAACTTTTGTTTCCTCTGGGTTACTGAAAGTCATGTCTTGCACCAAAGCTGGAGCTTCCACTGGTTTTGCTGACCATCTGCAGAATTCTTTTCAGTCAGTGGTTTCGCCTCACCTTTTGTGATTGATTTTCTATCAGGTTCTCTTAATTTATTTTTTGCTGGCATCCAGGCAGTGCACTTACTTGCTAGTTACTGAAACTTACCCGGAAAGATAAGTTCACTGGCTTTCTTTTCTGAGTTCCTGTTTTCACATTGGCAGAGTTGAAATGAAGCTGTTAGTGTGCAGTCATCTTGGAAGTCCAAAATCAATAATCTTTTGTTCATATTGCAACATGATTCTTGATTATGGTAAAATGCTGCTCAAGGCTAGGCTCATACCTGCCTCAGACACACATTCCAAGAGCTACATTAAGTATCATTCATATAGTGCAGGGAGGTATGTCTCAAGTTATTTACACTCACATATGCTATGACCGTGCAATATGTGTACTTGTGGTAAAAGGACTTGAGTGCATGTCTGATGTGTTGAATCCTGGTACCTGATAAGCAACTGACAAAACCTGGTGAGTAGTGCTTTGGTCTCTCACTAAGAAGTTAACTTTGACTAGGATATTGGATTGTGTGAAGGTTTGCCTTATGTGCATTTGAGAGGAGTCAGTGCAACTCTTATGTGTATGTTTCATAGTGGGTGCTGTGTTGTCTGCATATGTGGCTGCTGAAGGTACTTGTTTTTTA
>NC_056751.1:359840602-359865602 GCF_019279795.1 Protopterus annectens
GTTGCTACTCATCCTGAGACAGAAAATCATAGAAAAGAGAAAAAGATTCCAGAGGAGTTTGGAAGAAATTGTTAACTATTGAGTGGATATGAGAATAAGAACAAACAACACCCCAAAGTGGTAAAAAACAGCAGCACACAAAAAAACACTTGAAACGACAAGGAGAGTGTTCACGACCAATGTTCTAGCGTATCAAAACCCTTTATTATCCGCTTTTACCTTAAAAACAGACTTCTTCAGAAACAACCATAATAATCACAGCAAATGCTTTCAATAACTTTTTTACTTCTACAATACTTAACCTAGCCAACCAACAAAGCCCAGACCCCTCACTACTAGGTAACCCAAGCTGCACACCACCACCATTTCAACTTAAACCTATACCTACTTCCTATATTCGATATCTACTTCAGAAACTCAAACCTTCCACCCCCTCAGCAGACAAATTGCCAGCTGAATATCTTCAGCTAAGTGCTAAAGCTATTGCTTACCCTATCTCTATACTAATCAACTGAACCATTAGAGAAAGTACTATACCTTCACTCTGGAAAATCTCCCACATCATCCCTCTCTTCAAAGGAGGTGAATCATTTGAGTATTCTAACTACCGCCCTATAGCACTACTATCTCCTACTGCAAAAATAATGGAGAAATGCATTCCTTAATCACCTCCTATCCAACAATCTCCTCGCAAACTGCCAACATGGCTTTCGCCCCTGCCATAGCACCACCTCAGCCTTAGTATCCTTTATCGACTCCATTAATAAAAACCGCAATAACAATCTTCTTACATCAGCATTTTTTGTAGACCTGTCAAAAGCCTTTGACATGGTGAACCACCAACTACTCTTACATCATTTAAAATCTCTCTCACTCGATAACTTTGCCTTAAGCTGGTTTACTTCATACCTTCAAAATCGGAAACAAGCCGTGTTATGGAACAACAATCTTTCAGAACTTCTCCCGACCACTTTAGGAGTCCCCCAGGGCTCCATCTTAGGTCCTCTTTTATTTTCCATCTTTATTAACGACCTGCATCTTGCCACCCCTCTAACTACTTGTACTCAGTACGCTGATGATACCACCATCATTTGCTCTGCCACCAACCAAACTGACCTCCACTCCATTACCCAAAAATCTTTTACCACCATAGAGCAATGGTTCTCCAATCACTGTCTCCTCTTAAACCCTAAGAAAACTAAACTTCTCCTCTTTCTACCTACACACCTCTCTCCCTCTATTAACTTCACACTTTCTTCAAAAAACGGCACCCTTATCTCTCCAGACCAAACAACCAAACTTTTAGGCATAACTATTGACAACCTACTTAAATTTGACTTCCATATTAACTCCATCATAAAACCAACGAATAGAAAATTAGGTTCCCTCTACAGAATCAAATCTTACTTAACTCCTGAAGCAAGAACTACCATAGCTAGAACCCATCTTACCTCTACTCTACTATATGCTTCCCCTATATATACTAATCTTTCTAAACATAACATCAACAAACTTACTGCAGCCTACAACAACATTGCCAGATTTGCCACTGCCTCACCTTATAAAACTCACCACTGCCTGAACCTTCGTAACCTAGGGTGGCTAGAGTTACCCCACCTAATTCAATACTATCAGCTTACAATTGCCCATAAAGCCCTTTACCACCCAGAAAATACACCAATGCTCTCTACCCTCATAAAACCCTATAACAACCTAAAAAACCTTCGCTCTTCCAATAAACTACTGATTCAAACTCATCGATCAAAAAATACAGCAGGCGACTCTTTCTTTATTTTCCAACTCAGTTGGCAAAATTTGGAATCAACTTCCTCCAGATCTAATAGCCCAAACTTCCATAACACTATTTAAAACTAAACTGAAACACTTTCTAACCAACCACTGGCTATGCTCCTGCAATAATCCCAGCTGATCTTAACCCCCTCCCATCTCCAGTGCCCTTTTCACCTTCTCCCATCTCTATTTTTAATCTATTCACTCCTACTGAGAAATTACTCTCTTATCTATATTCTATACTTGTCTCTAAACTCTTTTGCTAACTTTTAAACTATTTAACTTCTCTGTCTCACACTATGCTTATCAGTACTCTAGTAATATCTGTATCTCCCTATCACCTTTTTCTCTACATCCTCATATTGTGGTTTAAATGCCTTGTGTATTTGTACTGTAAATGCCTTACGTATTTTGTATATACTTGTGTTATCATGTAGTAGATAGCGGAGCTTTTCTCCTCGGGCCTCCACTGAAAATGGACATGCATCCAGTTGGACTAGCCCGGTTAACAAATGTAAAATAAAAATAAAATAAAATCACAAATAAGTTATGTACTCACCATAAAGTTCCATATTTGCTGTCCATAATCTCACCTTTATTATTGCTGGTTGGGTTCGGAATGGAGCATCAGTTCTGACTCGGCCTATTACTAAAGCTCAACAGCTTCTACTGGCTTGAGGCTATACCCTATCCCATCATGCCTAGGAAAGATTACCCAGATCTTATTTGCAAACAGCTAACCTATTGTGAAATAGTATACAAAATCCCAAGTTAACAGTTGTTTGTCTGTGCTTCTTGAAACGAGAAAGGAATCAGAGAACACAATGCACAACAAATAAGATAACTCTCAGTCCTCCAAGACAGAAGGGTGTGGGAAGGAGGGAGGGATGCAATAATGAAGGTGAGCTTATGGACAACAAACATGGAATGTTATGTTGTCTCATCTCACCTTCCTTCTTGTTGGTTGGGACAGCATCCCTAGCACCTTCTTTCTTGGGAGGCTCAAGGGAATAAACTCTTCAGAACAGTGGAACCAAAGGAAGTCCTATTCCAGGAGGCCACGTCTACTTTGTAATGAGTGATAAAGGTATGTGGATCGACCCACATGGCTGCAGCACAGATGGAGTCCATAGGTAATCTGGCTTGAAAGGCGGCTCTTGTTGAGTGCCTCTAATCTTTCCAGGCAGTTGTTTATGCTGAGAATTATATGAGTAGATGATAGTGTCTCTGTAAGCCACTTTGACAAGGTAACGTTTGATACTGGTGCCCCTTTTCTGTTATCTGAGAAGGAGACAAATAACTGATCAGATTTTCTGAATTCCTTTGTTCTATGCAAGTAGAAGCATAACTGCCTGTGGACATCCAATTGGTGTACCTTATATTCTGCCTTGTTGCTATAGTTTGGAAAGAAGACAGGTAGGTTGATGGACTGATTCAAATTGGTTTCAGAGCACACTTTGGAGAAGGATGAAGGATTTATTCTAAAAGAAACTCTGTCTTTGTGAAAAACTAGACAGGGGGACGTACAGAGAGAGCTTGAAGTTCGGAGACCCTCCCTGCTGAGGAAATGGCTGTCAAAAAGACTGTTTTCCAGGTTAGAAATTTAAGTTGGCAAGAGGAAGCTGGTTCGTATGGTGGCAGAATCAGAGAAGTCAGTACCAAATTGAGGTCCCATGGAAATGGTGGTTCTCTTATTGGGGGCCTTAGTACAAATATACCTCTTAGGAAAGCTTTGGACAAACTGTGAGACATTTTTGAACCCATGTCTCCTATGTGCTAGTTAAATATGGTGGCGAATTGTACTTGTATGGTAGCTGCTGCTGCCCCTTCATTAAAAATTTCTGCTAAGAAATCCAAAATTGTACTTACCGGGGCTGTGAAGGGATCTATGTGATTCTTGGAAGCCCAACAAGAGAACATTTTCCATTTGCTAGCATAAAGCTTTCTAGTTGTTGTTTTATGAGATGACACTAGAATGTGTCTCACTGCAGGGGATATGTCTGGAAGCCTGGCTAAGTCTGGAAGTGGAGCAGCCAAGCTGTCCGTTTGAGGGTTTGGATAGAGGGATGGAGCATTCCCGACTGAGGAGTCAAAAGACCTGGTACCAGGTCCAGGATCCACAGCTCTTCTTGGAGATGGGACCATAGGAAAGGAAACAAGATTTAATGAGGCCAGTACGAAGCGATGAGTATTAACCTGCAACTCAATGATTCGGCTTTCTGTATAACTTTAGGGATTAGAGGAAACGGGGGAAAGGCATAAAGAAGTCCAGGGGGCCAATCATGAATAAGTGCATCCCTTGGTGACTCACTCGAAGGGGGGATTAGGGCAAAGTAGCTACTGCATTTGGTTTTCATGGACGTGGCAAAGAGGTTGGAGCAAGGCTGGCCCTACTCACGAAAAAACGCGATTTCCTGTTTCAGGGACCACTTGTGAGGCATTAGAATTGCCCTGCTCAATTTGTCTGCTATCATGATGGATTTTCCTGGGATATGTGCTGCAATCAGAAAATGTTGAGAAGAGACTGCCCATTGCCATACTTTCTGAGCCTCTCGATACACGAGGTAGGATCTAGAGCTGCCTTCTTTGTTGATGTACCACACTACCATCATATTGTCTGTCTGAACTGCAATCACACCTGGTGGAAGAGATTTCTGGAATGCCAGCAACGCCAGGCGCACTGCTCTCATTTCTAGGACGTTGATGTGCAAGTGGTACTCATGTTCTTGCCAAGTTCCTTGAATGGTGTGTCCCAGATAATACTCCCCATACCCTATCTGGGAAGCGTCTGTGGTCACTGTGGCAACTGGTTGAGGGAGAGTGAATGACCTGCCTAGAGATACCTAGATGGATTGAAGCCACCAGAGTAGATCTTTCTTGCAGAAGTCTGTAATGAAGATCGTATGGGACAAGGACAACTCCTGCAGAGACCATTGAGCAAAGAGTAGCCACTGCAGGACTCTCATGTGTAGACATGCCAGAGGTACTAAGGTTATTGCAGCTGCCATAGTGCCTAAGACCTGTAAAACAAGCCTTGCCTGTACTTTCTTTTTGAAGAGCAAGATGTACACTTGATGGCACACAGTGTCTGTAACCTGTCGTGAGGCAGTTTTGTTACCATGTCTTCTGTGTTTAAGTCTGCTCCTATGAATGTAATATGCTGTGATGTCAACAAGGCAGATTTTTTTTAAATTTATGGAAATGCCCAGTTCCGAGCATAGATGAATGGTGGTGTCTCTTGCTTTGGTTAGTAGATGCTCGGTGGTGGTCAGAAGCCAGATGTCAAACTACAGAAACATTCAGAATCCTAGACATCTCAGGTGAGCCGTGACTACTGCCATGCATTTGAACACTCTAGGGGCTGTAGTGAGACCAAAGGGCAGAGCTCGGAACTGATAATGACCGGCTCCCAGTTGGAAGCATAGATGTCTCTTGGATTGCCTGTCCATTTTTATATGGTAGTATGCATCCTCTAGATCTACTGAGCACATCCAGTTGTCTTTTCCCAGAAAAGGGAGAATAGAATGCAGTGTTACCATCCAGAACTTTTATTTTTTATAGACTTGTTCGGCCTGCTGAGATCCAAAATGGGTCTCCAGTCCCCTGTTTTCTTTGGAACTGAAAAAAACCTTGAGTAAGTTTTGGATTCGATTTGGTCTGTGGGGACTTCATGGATGACTTTTTTCTAGCAACCTTTGTATCTCTAGGGTTGCTTAATCCCTTTGACTGGGTGCAATGTCCAGGACTGATTTTGATTGTAGGGGTGGGGAGGTGAAGGGTATGTTGTATCCTCTGGATATGATCGACTGTACCCATTTGTCTTGAGTGATGTTCAGCCAGGCTTCTGGGTATAGTGATAGTCTGCCCCTGAGTGCCTCCAGAGGTGGACTGGCGGGCGTCCTTTCAGGAGTGCTGGAAGGGCCTGCCAGAGAACGTATCTCTGTCACCCTGATTTTGTGGACCTCCTCTGCCATGAGGTTGGTGTCTTCCATTATTGTTTCCCCCTCTGCCTCTGGGGGAAAATTCACCATGTGCATCTGGGCAATGCTCTTTGGGTTTTCTGGCACCATATTTTTCCTCCTTTATGGCCGGCCTTTGGGGTAGGGCTTGGTAGAGAGGGAAAAACATACTCCCACGGCAGAGTTTTGCCTTCCTGCTCGCACCTGGTCAGAGTCTCTAACTTTCGGCCCGAACAAGGATGCGCTGTCAAAAGGGGCACTAATGAAGGAAGACTGGAAGGGCTCAGCAAACTCACAAAGGTGCATCCAGGAATGTCTCCTCAGAGCTATTCCTGTACCTGCCCCCCTACTCACTCCAATGGCTGCATAAGATATGAGCCACATAGAGGAGTTCACCACAGACATTAAGGTAGCAAGCTGGGCAGTCACCTTGTCTGACACCCCCGCAGCAGTAGAACCTTGGAGGTTATCTCCTAGCTCCTTCAGGAGATCCCTTGTGGAGTCTGGTAAAATGAGTTAAGTAGTTCAGCGATCTGAGTGTAAAGGCCACTGATGAAAACATATGCTCCCCATAACTGTCCATCGTTTGAGATTCCTTATTCAGTGGATGAACAGATGAAGTCTCAGCTAACTACTTTTTTGGTGGCTGCCGCCACCACCATAGCATCTACTGGGACACTTTTGGTCAAGATTTCCTTATCAGATGGGGTCAGTTATAAATTTGCTGGGCCTCCTCAGAACAAGTTCCAGATTATGGAGAGCCCCATGCCTTTTGTCTGACTATACCAAGGAGCTGATCGAAGGGAAGAGACACCCAAGAGGTGGAAGGTCAAGACCTAAATACCTCCAGATATACTGGCTCATCCTTAGAAGGGGTAAGGGCCTTCCAGCCAGCTCTCTGCTTCAGGATCTCTAGGATGCCCGATAAGGAGACATCCTCAGAGGGTGACCTTGGGGACCCTTCAGAATCCTCAAAGTCCGTATCTGAGGTGACAGACTCATCAAAGGAGTCTAGATGTTTCCCTCTTACATGTTTTCTTCTGAGAGACCTCCCCAGAGGGGTACTCTAGGGACGTTTTAGAAGAAAAGCTCTCACCCAATGGGGTGTTCTGTGACATAGGGTCTCTACGCCTGGAGGGAGGGGGTGGGAAGGATGCAGACCGCGTCACTTTTTGGGGAGGAATGTTTGGATCCAAGAGTGGAGCCATCTGGGGTGACAGCACTCTCCTCATGACCTCAAAGGCACCACAGCCCTGTTCTGAAGGAGCACCCGGCTCTTAAGAACCAGGAGACTGCCCGACAACTAAAGCCACAGGCTCAGAGGCTGATGTAGACGCCGAGTTGACCTGCGCTGAGGGCCCCAAGAGGTAGATTCAGATCCGACAACTGTATGACCCAACTCTCCTCCCCAGACTCGACGGGGGAGCGTCAGCTCCTAGACCCCTCATTGGACAATGGCACAGCTGAGGTCGGAGCAGAAGATGGAGTTGAAGATCCTGGAGCAGGTCTCGGTTCCAACAGTTCCACTACTATCTATTCCAAACACTCTGGCTCTGAAGCCAAAAGTTGGATTGGAAGAGGAATAGGTACAGGAATGTTAATGACAGTCGGAGAAGACTCCGCTGTGGGAGGGCTCAAACGAAACTTGGCCAGCGCCGGTGTCCGAAGGAGGCTCCTTACCACCCACTTCACATCATGGTCTGACAAACTCCTGGAAGATCGAGAGGAGTTGACTGATCATTTGGCTGACTGGAGGATAGGTGAGTGTGGCACTGATGAGACCAGTTCCAAGACAGGGGACCAGCTCGGGCTACAGATCTCTATCGGTTCCGAAGGTACCGGTGGAACCGAAGAGAGATTTTTCAGGCCCAAAAGCATTCGGGTTCAAGGTCAATTACTTTCATTGCTTCCTCAATGGTTCTGACGCTGGCACCAAGGAAGATGCTCATTTAGAAGACTTGCCTGATCTTGGTGAATGGGTCAATTTAGGGGAACTCTGTTTCCCTTCGATAGCCACTGAAAAGGGAGCCTTAAACAAACCCCAAACAATCAATTTGTTTTTATGTTCTAGTAACACCCTAGAACTAAAAGCATGACAAATCGCTGAAGATTCCTGCAGATGGACCGCACCCAAGCAGTAAATACAACTGGTGTGTCCATCTGTCAGGGACATCATCTGGTTACAATTGTCACATTTTTTACAGCCTGAAGGCTTTGCCTCTTTATCTTAGGACATAATGAACCAGCTTTGTCTAACTAATGGCTTACCCTAGTCAACAACTTTAACCAACAACCTTACCAGAGGTACAGAGAAACCAAGATGACAAAGGTCAACAACAACAATAGAACAAATCCTTTTTTTTTTTTTTTTTTTTTTTTAAAGGCACACTGAATAAACGAGAAGAACAACCGCAAGGGAATAAGGGACCAGAGGAGAGGCCCCTAACTTAAACGTCTATCTCCTCTGGTAAGAGGAGAGGTCTCTAAGTAAAATGACACTCCCTGAAAAACAAAGACCAAGAGGAGTGAAAGCACTCTAATTTAGGGGGGTTGGGAGGCTGGCCTAATGGTTAAGGTGTTTGCCTTACACACACGAGGTGCAGGGTTTGAGTCTCACAAGGGATAATTGGCTAGGCTTAAAATGGCTCACAAGGGCAGTTAGCCTAGTACTAAGCCATGAACTTATAAATGGGCTCAGTAAGGAATTCTCTAACTTAAATAAACTCCTTAGCATAAACTAAAGCGATAAAACTAAGTGCTCAACACGACAAAAGCTTAAACGCATGGAACTACAACAAAGAGGGAAAGGGAAAAACAGGCCCTAGCAACAAAGGCCCGTAGGCAAACAAAAAAAACAAAGGTGAAGCGAGCTTTCACAGCAGGAATGCACCAACACTAAAAATATACCTAGTAAGACAGAAAAAAATACTTTAGAATTATCAAGATTTAAAAAATCATTCTACTTGGCCTGGAGCCTAGTAGGAAACATCTGATCTACTTTAGCTGCAAACTAGATCTGGGTAATCTTCCCTAGGCATGCTGGGATAGGGTACAGCCTCGAGCCAGTAGAAGCTCTTGAGCTTTAGTAATAGGCTGAGTCAGAACCAATGCTCAGTTCCGAACCCAACCAGAAAGAATGAAGGAGAGATGAGACAACATAACATCCACATTTATATACATCAACATTTATATACATCAAACCTTCCTATCAAAATATTAGCTAACATCACATGACCTAACTATTGACCATTTAAAAACCTGACACACACACACACACACAAAAAAAAAAAACTAAAGTTAATATGTCAAAAGTAGAAAAATAAAAATAAAAAAATGTAAACTATATATGTAAAAAACAAAGCAATCTAATACACAAAGGGTTATGTGGGTTCTCCCGCTGCCCCATCTTTTGCCAATATAGTGCTGGGATGGTGGGAACATACAATTTTTACACCTATCAGGCAAAAATATAAAGTTGCATACTATGATAGATTTGTAGATGATTTATTTTTAGTTATTGAAAGGACAACAGAAGTATGCTCCATATTAATTGATCAAATGAATAAGGATTCTAGTTGCTTAACTTCTATAATAGGAAAAAAGGGGACAGGAGTTAATTTTTTAGATGTAACATTGTTTTGGAATATGTCTACAAATTGTTTTCAGAGTAACATATACAGGAAAAATACTTTTTCCAGCAATTATTTACATTATTCCAGTTATCATCCCAAATTTATGAAAAATAATATTCCAAGAGGGCAATTTATAAGGGCCTCAAGAATGGCAAGTGAAATGATGTTTATTAAAGAAGTTGAGTTCATAACTTCTTTGTTTTTGGAAAGGGGTTATGTTAAGGATATGTTGGTTAATATAGCGAAAGACATAATTGATAAAAGACCTATAACTTATCCACCTATTTTGAGAGTGCCCTTTAAAGATAAACAAGCTACAAGTGTTTCTTATTCCAGTAATGAACATTTAGATCATAATTACTTGATATGTAATTTGGAGATGACAACTGATAGTAAAGACATTAAAAATATTAATTATGACAATTGGAACATAATATGTGGTAATTTAGATTTGTTTAGAATGGTAGGGGAATGTCCCCGGTTTGTTTACAACAACTATACCTCCCTCCCTTCACTTACAACCAGTTTCTACTTCCTTTATCTCATCACTGCTCCAAAAACTAAAACCTACCACCCCCTCCGCAGACAAACTTCCTGCAGAATTCCTGCAAATAGGAGCTAAAGCCATTGCCTATCCCATTTCTATTCTGATAAATAGATCTATAAACGAAGGAATTTTCCCTTCTATCTGGAAGATATCTCATATCATCCCACTACACAAAGGGGGGAACTCCAATGACTTCTCTAACTTTCTCCCCATAGCACTTCTATCACCTATAGCTAAAATCATGGAAAAATGTATCCATAAACAACTACTTAACCACCTTCTCCATAACAACCTACATGCTGTCAGCATGGATTCAGACCTTCCCACAGCACCACCACTGCTTTACTCTCCTTTACAAACTCCATCAACTATAACCGCAACAATAATAATCTATCATCTTCAGTCTTCATTGACTTATCTAATGCTTTCGACATGGTTAATCATAAACTTCTTCTGCATATACTAAAATCTCTCTCACTTGACCCTCCTTCCTTAACTTGGTCTACATCTTACCTAGAAAACCATCAGCAGGCAGTACTCTGGAAAAATTCACTATCTAATCTCCTTCCTATCTCTTTAGGTGTACCTCAAGGCTCTATCCTAGGCCCCCTTCTATTTTCTATCTTTATTAATGACCTGCAATCAGTCAGCTATCCAAAACACTACCTGCATACAATATATGCAGATGATTCTACTATAATCTGCACAGCTACCTCTCAAACTGAACTCCAGTCTCTTACCCAAAAAGCTTTTAACACTGTAGAACAATGGTTCTCACACCGCTGCCTACTCCTTAACCCCAAGAAAACCAAACTGTTACTCTTCTCACCTACCTGTAAGTCCACCCCACTAAACTTCACTCTCACTTCCACTGATGGTACTCTCATTTCTCCTGACTCAACCACAAAATTATTAGGAATAACTATTGACAATAATCTCAACTTTGACTTTCACATCAACAACACAATAAAAATAGTTAATAAAAAAATAGGATCCCTATACAGAATCAAACCCTTCCTTACACCTGTGGCAAGGACCACCATAGCCAGATCTCACCTAATCTCTACTCTTCTCTATGCTTCCCCCATATACACTAATCTCTCCAAAAACAACCTCAAGAAACTAGCAACATCTTACTATAATATTGCTCGATTCGCTACAGGATCCCCTTTTAGAACTCATCACTGCCTGAATCTAAGACAACTAGGTTGGCTTGAACTTCCTAACCAGCTCGTACTTCAACAGCTCTTAATAGCTCACAAGATCCTATACCAACCTACTAAAACACCAATACTCTCTAACCTCATTTCACCATACAATAACCTGAAACATCTATGTTCTTCAAACAACCTACTGATCAATACTACTAAACCCAATAACTCTGCAGGTGACTGCCTCTTTTCCAACTCTGTTGGAAAACTATGGAACAAACTACCCCCTGATATCTCATCTTTGACCCCTCTCCCACTTTTTAAAAGACAACTGAAAATGTATCTCAATAAACACTGGCTTTGCTTCTGCACTAACCCAGATTAACTTTCCTTCTTCCTCTCTCTCTTTTCTTCTTCCATAATTCTTTTTTTCTCTTCTCCCTGTTTCCTTGATAGCTTTCCTTTTTCATAACATCTATGTAGATATATGTTTTCACATATATACTGTATGACTATTGTAATCCACAAAAAAAAAAAAAAAAAAATTTTATTACACTTTTTGGTTTTTGCTCCTATCATAATACCTGTAATAACTTGTATTATCTACTTCTGTTTATAAATTATAACACTGTATTGCCTATCTCTGTTTAAACTTGTAATAACCAATGGAGCTTTTCTCCCCGGGCCTCTACTGAATATGAACATATATCCAGCTAGACTAGCCCGGTCAACAAATGTAAAATAAATAAAAAATAAAATAACATCAAAACATTACTACAAAGGGACACAACCTAATTAGGACATTTTAATTCATGCTTTAGTTCAACTAAAGAAAGTGTCTTAATTGCAAATTTTGTAGATATATTTTAGAAAGACCATACATAGAGTTGAAACATTTAGAGTGCACTATTCCAGTACCTGGAACTTTTAATTGCAATGCTAAGGGTTTACTTTATATTTCTGTTTGTTCTGGATGGAGTGCCTTTTATGTAGGAATGACAAGCAGAAGTTTCAAAGACAGAATCAAAGAACATATATATGCTATAAAGAGAAAAAATGCAGCCAATGCTCTTTACAAGCACTCTAATGAGTGTGAACTATTTTAAGACATTTTAATTTTCAGTTTTGGAACTTGTTTCTGAAGACCTAAGTGGAAGTAACTGCGAACATAAAATTGAACAGAGGGAGAGATAATATGGCAAATAAAGTTAGGGGCTGACAAGTTTCCTGGTATTAATGGGAGTATTAATATCAAATGTTTTCTTAAAAATAGAAGAAGGAAAGCTGTAAAATAACCCACTTAACCCTATGAATATTAGATTGCTGTTTTGTTACATACAATTTTACGTTTTTTCTTTTTCTTTTGACATATTAACTTCAGTTTTTTTATGCATCAGGTTTTTAAATGGTCAATAGTTAGGTCATGTAATGATGGCTAGTATTTTGATAGGACAATCTGATGTATATAAATGTGGTTTGTGATTGTTATGGTTGTTTATGAAGAAGTCTGTTTTTAGGATGAAAGTGGATAATAAAGGGTTCTGATATGCCAGAACATTGGTCCTGGTCACTCTCTTCTTGTCGTTTTTTTTTTTTTTCTGGATATGAGAATATGAACTCTGGAAGGAGTCCAGTCATAAGGCTTGGATACCAGAGAAGAGTCGTGGTGACCTTCATGTCTGACGTGGGGACAAAGACTGTGTTTATTTCTATTTTTACTCTGCATCAAAGGTACTGTAATGTTTCTTAACTGGAGATCACAGAAGTTTTGTTTGCACCACAGAAAACCACACAGTAAAGTTAAGTCACTTTTCTTTGAGTCTATAAATTCCATTGTTCATCACATAGTGGCATTAGCAGTCCTTTGTATAGATGCAAGCAGTTTAGAAACATTACCCAGTTATAACTTGCTAAAACAGCAACATGTTTGAACTCTTGAGGAGCACTGCCACACAACTTCAGTCATACAAAGCCTAATTGTAGTTTCTATCCTCACAATTCCCAAGTTAGCCTACTGTACCACCCCCCTTTGTAGTTCACCTAAAAAAAAATGTGACACTACGGATGGGCACTTCCATAACTTCTCTTCCAGCAGCTTAATAGATACAAGCATCCAGAGACAATTAATAGATAGTCTCATGTTCACGGACAACCAACTAATCCTTACAGATATGAATACAATATGTGAGAGATTTAATTACACACTGTCACTACAGGAAATACTCACACAAAAGCACTCAAAATAACATTCAAGTTGTCTGTAACATAAGCATTACAAACCAACCAGAAACTTTGCATTGTGAAGAGTGTGAAGTTCACGCCTTCTTGAAATATCTGATGCATCTAGTTCACTAATAAAAAGTGAACTTTAAATATGTACTACAAAATAATAAAAATAAAAGGTAGTCCATATTCTGTAACATAAGCATTGCAAACTAAGCAGAAACTTTGCAGTGTGGAGGGTGAGAAGTATACTTCTTGAAATGTTATACACCTAATTCACTAATAAAAATCGAACTTTAAAATATGTATTGCAAAATAGTAAAATAGTAGATACTCCACAGTTGAGTTAAGAATGGAACTGGAATGGAATTTTAACTCAACTGTGGACTGACTACCTACTATTGTATTATTTTGTAGTATGTATTTTAAAGTTTGATTTTCATTAGTGAGCTAGGTATACAAAATATTTCAAGGATTGAACTCCACACTCCCCACACTGCAAAGTTTCTGCTTGGTCTGTTTTTGAGACCAGTATAGGTTGCATACTAGGTTTTCTGAGACTTCGAGGGATACCATGGATTTTTCTTTTAATATAAGCATTACACTGACCACACGTAGCACTGACACAATACAGACCAACACATGCTGAGGCACTTAAAAGCAACCTTCCCAAATCCCAAAGACCTCCTAGACATTTGTCCAACAAAAATAATCCTCAGCAGCTGCAAAAGCACTTAAGAACAACACCCAATACAACACATGCAGCCACATCCTTTGGAGCCTCAACTACAAAACCCATAAGGCAAGCCAACACACTACCTAATAATTTTAATCACAGCAGACTCCATGGTAAGATATACAGATGTCCAGCTCGCCAGGCTGAATAAGGAAGAAAATCACATTCACTTGTCTATCAGGGTCCGGGTCTGCCAACTCACCCATGCACTCAAGTCATTAGACCACAAGTATCAGTATGATTCAGTCACAGCACATGTGGGTGTAAATGACCTGAGACATATCTCCCTGGAATTTACGAAGAGAGAAATTATGAAAATCTCAGACTGTGTGTCCCTGGCTGGTATGAGCCTAGCACTGAGTAGCATTCTAACTTCACCAAAGATGATGCCACAATATGAACAAAAGCTGATGGACTGCAATAACTGGCTTAGTTTCTGGTGTCATTACAATGGGGATAATATTTGTCAGCATGGAACGAAATGGTAAGATAACATTGCTTTGCCAAGGATGGTCTACACCTGTCTCCTCTAGGCTTTCAAATACTTGTTAAAACATTGTCCTCTCCCGTAATGCCCTTTTTAGATAATGTCAAACTAAAAAACATTCTGACGTAGCAAAACCAACCCAAGAGAATCTAAAGTGTTACTGCTCAATGCCAGAAGCTTAAACAAGAAACTCCAGGCCCTCCTCACCCTGAAGAATATGGACAACTGTGCAGTTACTGAGATATGGTTTAAAGCCACTGAGAGCACCTTGGCAATGCAAGGCTACAATGCCTTCCACACATTCTGGCTAGCTACTGCATAGACAGGGACCAAAGGTGGATGTGTCTTAATCTATATCAACAATAAACTCACCTCAAGACTAGTCAAACAAGATGACATGTTTAAGCATCTCCATGTCCAGGAACTCACAAATCGAAATAAAACCAAGAAGTTGTACCAGTCCACAGCACACAGGATCCGAGGCCAAATAATCCAAAGGCAGGCAGTAAAATCAAAATTTTTTAATTCAAACCAACACATGGAATAAGTTCTTAATAGAACAGCAGCACAGATAAGCCAAGCGCTTTCACCCAGTATATTACTAGGCTTTCTCAAGGCAAAAAACAAAGCTGTCCAATGCACAACACGTTTAAATAACTAAATCAATTAAGCATTAACACCTCCCATTAATTAAAGGCTGGTGCTTTTGATGTTATGCTTAAAAACATTATACAAAAGAAACAGTTTCTCAGTTTGAATAATGACACTTAATATTGTCAATGATAATAAAATTCCATATAAAGTGCCTTGTGCAGTGCAAAATTCATTAAAAAGCATCTTGAATTAAAATGGTATTTAAAATTTTGAACTAATTAACTGTGGTATAACAGATTAAATAACATTTCCATTCCAACAACTAAAGTAAATAAGTAAATGAATAAATACAAATAAATATAAAAAATCTTTGACACTAACATTGTATTAAATATTGTCATGACCCTACTTGCTACCTACAACAACTAAAAGGCAGAAAAAGAAAAAGAAAAAGAAAGAAGAAAGAAGAAAAGGAGGAACAGAGAGACCTGTACAAGGTTAAAACTAAATGTTCACATGTTAAAGCCGTGCCCTTCTCATTTTTAAAATGTACCTGTACCCCCCCTGGAATGAATGAGGGCCTGAACATTAATAGCATTTTAAAAATGAGAAGGGCACGGCTTTAACATGTGAACATTTAGTTTTAACCTTGTACAGGTCTCTCTGTTCCTCCTTTTCTTCTTTCTTTCTTTTTCTTTTTCTGCCTTTTAGTTGTTGTAGGTAGCAAGTAGGGTCATGACAACAGCTAGAAAGTTTCATATTTAATACAATGTTAGTGTCAAAGATTTTTTATATTTATTTGTATTTATTCATTTACTTATTTACTTTAGTTGTTGGAATGGAAATGTTATTTAATCTGTTATACCACAGTTAATTAGTTCAAAATTTTAAATACCATTTTAATTCAAGATGCTTTTTAATGAATTTTGCACTGCACAAGGCACTTTATATGGAATTTTATTATCATTGACAATATTAAGTGCTATTATTCAAACTGAGAAACTGTTTCTTTTGTATAATGTTTTTAAGCATAACATCAAAAGCACCAGCCTTTAATTAATGGGAGGAGTTAATGCTTAATTGATTTAGTTATTTAAACGTGTTGTGCATTGGACAGCTTTGTTTTTTGCCTTGAGAAAGCCTAGTAATATACTGGGTGAAAGCGCTTGGCTTATCTGTGCTGCTGTTCTATTAAGAAATTATTCCGTGTGTTGGTTTGAATTAAAAAAATTAGATTTTACTGCCTGCCTTTGGATTATTTGGCCTCGGATCCTGTGTGCTGTGGACTGGTACAACTTCTTGGTTTTATCTCCATGTCCAGATTTCCACAGGTATCCTTGCAAGCTATAGGTCACCATCTATGACCCAAGTAACCCATAACTTGTAATTAGACTTAATGCAGGCCCTCAACATTTAACCCAATACCATATTCATGGGTGGGTTTAACTAACCAACTATCAACTGGGATACTTGTACAACTCCAAACGTATAGGCCCAGAGATTCCTGAACTTTGAAAACACAAACACCTTGAATCAGATAATCCATGCATCCACTAGTGGTGCAAGCATACTTGTTCTGGTACTCCCAAACAGAGGAGAATCCTGTCCCCTCCCCCAAAGTAGTGTAATCTCTGGTAAAGTCAAGCCACAAAGCTGGCTCCTTCATAATAAAAAACAGTTCTGTGACCTCAGCTAATCCTGTAATACTTAAGAACTATTCTAAGACAAATGTACTACTACTGAGTGATAACCTGTCAACATTTCAAGCCCCCCAACCCTGATAACACAGCTGCCTATGCAGAATTGTTCACAGAAAACCTGTATAATCATGTCTATAAATGCATACAAACACTTGTGCCTACCAGAACTAACAAAAACCAAACCTCCCTAGTGAAATCCAAACATAAACAGGTTGTACAATAAAATAAAGCCATAGGCAAGATTAGGAAGTGCTCTGCCCAGCATAATAAAACACCCTCATCAATCTACACAAATAATTAAGAGGACAAATTAAGTTGATTAAAGCCAAAATTGTGGTAAAGACATCCTCCCAGGCAAGGGACAACTACAAGGCTTTATTTAGCTGTGTCCACAATTTCAAAGGCAGCACACAGCAGTGTGCAGAACTGATTGTAAATGGAGCCACCTTCACAGAGCAAATCTGCTGGATGACAAATGCAGCTGCAATTTAACACCCCCCAGTTGCCTTCCCCAGGAAATACAATCAACACCCCCTCAAACTATACACAGGGAGCAGGTCCTACATGTGCTCTCTAAGGCCAAAAATACTGCATCGATGAGTTCTGACAACTTTCCAGGATGCTTCCTAAATAGCCTGAAACATGATCTATCAGGACTACTGGAGTCCATGCTTAACTATAGCCTCCAGACAGGCTTTGTGCCTCGTGAATGGAGAACTGCAGCAGTCATCCCTCTGCATAAGAGCAGGCCATCAACGGACCATAGGAACTACAGAGCCATAAGTCTGACTAGTGTCATATGCAAAGCCATGGAAATGATTAATAAGGACATAGAAAATCTTCAAACACTGGATCCAGCCCAATCTGGTTCTATCAAGGGCATATAATTCCTACTCAATCTGGTGGACTTTTTTGAGAAGGTCAAGGCAATGGATGAGGGCAAAATAGTGTATGCTGCCTACCATGACCTGGCTAAGGCATCTGATACAATACCTCACTCAGGCATTGTAAACAAACTCATGGATATAGGCATAAACCCATACGTTACTCACTGGATAGCCAGCTGGTTCTCAGGTTGGAGGAAGTTGGGGTAGGAGAGGTCACTTCCACATAAAGGCCAGTCATTAGCAGAGTCCGTCTGGGCTCTGTGCTGGGTCCACTTCTTTTTGGTATCTACTTGTGGGAAGTCAAAGCCAACATCAATGACCTCTGGATGACCAAGTCTGCAGATGATTGCAAACTAGAAGCAGTCATAGAATCCCCCCAAGTCATGACCATCCTACTAGAAGGACAAACACAGACAAATGACTGGCTTAAAACTCAAAGCCAAAAAATGTATAATAGTACCATTTGGGCAGTCAGACATCCCAGGAAATTACATCACCAATAGCACAACCCTAACAGCAAAATCAGTAGTCAGGAATTTGGGTACTCATGTAGACAGTAAATTGGCCATCCAAGGTAGCAAGAAAATCATTCTATATTGCTCAACGCATCAGCAAGAGCATGGCATCTAGCTCCTAGCCATTGTTCCACTGTATTTAGCCCTCATCAGATCCATCCTTGCGTACAATTACCCCCCCCCCCCCTGTACGTACCTGACCAGGTACATGCAACAACTGAACATCCACAGAGGTTCCTCACAAAAAGAATATAGGGCATAAACATGTCCTGTGCAGATTGTCTCAGCATCCTATCTCTGTGCTCTGTTTCATACATATTGATGAGAGTGGATCTATGCCTAGTGTACAAGCTATCTTGGTATCCCACTCTAATGGACCTTTTCCATAGCCACAAAATGAATTGCATCAGAATTACTTGATCAAGGGATATAAACTTTGCTTGTGACAAATAGGACAAGTTGGAGGGACAAGTATGCTTCTCAGAGAATTCCTCTTATCTGGGACAGACTTTCCATCTGTGTGAGCCAGATATCTTCCCCAACCCTATTCAAGAGGGACCTGAACCAGGAGTTGAGAAAGTGAAGATATACCCCACGGATCTAGTACCTATATCTCTAACAGAAAGATGTAACATGTAAATACAGTTCTAGCTTACATACACTCTTTAAAATAACCTCTAAAGCACATAAATTTGTGGTATAAAATTGCGATGCTCGACTATGCTTATAAAAGCCCCAGTGGTCGTTAGCCTATTATATACCTTATTATATACCTATTAACATCATCAGTAGGACTCTCCTCAGTTCCATTTCTGATGTAGAGGGAGGTCTCTTTCTGTGTCCCAGTTCCTTGGATTGTCTACTGTTGGAAGTGTCCCCATCCTAAAACAGAGTCATCCATGGTACCTTTCACAGTGGGAAAAGTTGATATGAAAGGGTTTGCCAAGAGAAAGGTTGGACTCAATCATTCGCTGTGCCAAATGAACTCTGTAATTTCTTGGAAAGTTTGACAGAAAAGTGGGCAAGAACCAAATGCTGACTCCATGGCACCTTCAGGATCCAATGTAATACCCTCATGTTGAACCCAGCACTGGAGACTATATTTATCAATGCATCTACCAAGCCCCAATAGACCGCAGACAGAAAAATAAATTATGTACCTACCATAACGTTCCATGTTAGTTGTCTTCATCTTGTCTTCTTTCTTGCTGGTTGGGACTCGGCCATCTTCAATAGCTCGAGAGCTGTTTACTGGCTCGAGGCTACCCCTTATTCCATGATGCCTAGCGATAGCTACACAGATCTCGTTTGAAATGGCTAACTCCAGACATAGCAAGAGAAAAACCAGTCCAAAACAAAAAGGTTGACTATACCTGCCATATTCTCTAAGTCAGTAGAGGAAACAAACCAGAGAACACCCAGCCAGTGAAATAAGAACTCCTCTCAGTCCAATAGGACAGGGGGACGGAGGGCGGGATGCAAGAAAGAAGGCAAGATGAAGACAAGCAACATGGAACTTTATGGTAGGTACATAACTTCTTTATGTTAAGTTGTCTATCTCGCCTTTGTTCTTGCTGGTTGGGACAGCGTCCCTAGCACCTAATATCCTGGGTGGCTCATTAGAACAGACTCTTCAGAACAGTGGAACCAAAGTCAGCTCTGCTCCTGGAGACCATATCCAGCTTGTAATGAGAAATAAAGGTATGAGGATTTGCCCACGTAGCAGCTGCACAGATAGAATCCACGGGCAACCTAGACTGGAAGGCTACAGAGGTGGCCAAGGCCCTAGCAGAATGACCTTTCAATTTGATAAGTAACTCTTTGTTCCTTAAATGATAAATGAAAGTAATGGTGTGAGACAACCATCTAGATAAGGTCACCTTGGAAACTGGGAGACCTTGTTTGCCTAAGGCGTAAGAAAGGAATAGCTGGTCTGACTTCCTTATTTCCTTAGTTCTGTGCAGGTAAAAACGCAATTGTCTATGAACGTCCAATTGGTGTAAGTTGTACTCTGCCTTGTTGGTGTGATTAGGGAAAACACAGGAGGGTCTATAGATTGGTTTAAATTATTTTCTGAACAGACTTTAGGAAGAAAAGAAGGATTAGTCCTCAGAGCAACCCTGTCCTTATGAAAAACCAAGTATGGAGGACGAACACATAGCGCCTGAAGTTCGGAGATGCGTCTGGCTGAAGTAATAGCTACCAGAAAGAATGTCTTCCAAGATAAAAACTTACTGGAGCAGGACACTGCTGGTTCAAAAGGGGTCAGAATTAAGGAAGTTAGGACCAAATTAAGGTCCCAAGGAGGAGGGGGATCTCTCACCGGAGGCCTAAGGAGAGTCGTCCCTCTCAAAAAAGCTTTACAGAGCTTATGAGACAATGTTAGAATTTGACAACCCAATATAGAAGTTAGAAATGGCCGCTAATTGAACCCTGATCACAGCAGAAGTGGACCCAGAATGAAAAAGTTGTGCTAGGAATTCCAGAATTTCGTGGAATGGGGCTGAAAAGGGATCTACGTTCCTAGCCTGTGCCCAACAAGTAAAACATTTCTTTTTACTAGCATAATTTTTCCTGGTTGTGGGCTTGTGAGAGGAGACAATAATCTCACGTACAGCCGGGGAAATGAGTTTGGAGGGATTGATGCAACCCGCCTGATTGATGAATCAGTAGATCTGGATTTGGGTCCAGAGTCCAGGGCTGATCGAGAAGGTAATGGTGCAGGAATGGGAACCATATCTGTCGAGGCCAGTAGAGGGCAATGAGGATCATTTTGCAACCCAACGATATTGCTTTTTGTATGAGTTTCGGTATCAGGGAAAATGGAGGAAAGGCATAAAGACGTCCCTGAGGCCAATCATGGACTAGAGCATCTCTGGGTGTGTGACCTGGAAACGGAAGAAGGGAGAAGTAGTTGCTGCATTTGTTGTTGAAGGGGGTGGCAAAAAGATTGTAGCAAGGCTGTCCCCATTTGCGGAAGATAAGATCCGCAACTTCCTGATTCAGAGACCACTCGTGAGGGATGAGGATAGCTCTGCTGAGCCTGTCCGCTATGACGTTGGACCTCCCAGGGATGTGCGTCGCAATCAGAAAACTTTGGGAGGAAATCGCCCACTGCCACAGTCTGAGTGCTTCTCGACACAGGGGGTAGGATCTGGTTCTGCCCTGCTTGTTGATGTACCACACCACTGACATATTGTCTGTTTGAATTGCAATGGTCCCGGAAGGAAGAGAGTCCTGAAGGGCTTGCAACGCTAGGAGCATGGCTCTCATTTCTAGGACGTTTATGTGCAGATGGTACTCGTGAGGTTGCCAAGTGCCTTGGACTGTCCTTCCCAGATAATGCCCCCACCACCCTATCAGGGAGGTGTCTGTGGTCACTGTGGCTACCGGAGGGGGCTGAATGAAGGGTCTGCCCTGAGTCACTAGTGGGGAGACCATACACCATGAAAGGTGCCTTTTGCATGCTTCTGTAATCAGGATCATATGAGACATGGGCAGCTCTTGGAAAGACCACTGTGTGAACAGAAGCCACTGAAGGATCCTCATATGAAAGTGGGCCAGTGGGATTAGAAGAATGGCTGCTGCCATGGAACCCAGAGTTTGAAGGATGAACCTGACTTGGATCCGTTTGCTCCGCATTAGAATCTGTACTTGCTGATGAATTGTAGACACCCTTTCTAGCGGTAGCCTTGCAAACATGTTCCTTGTGTCTAAGTCTGGTCCTATGTAAGTGATAGATTGACAGGGCAACAAGGCAGATTTTTCAAAGTTGATTGTAATGCCTAGGGGCGGCGTCTGTTATTATTCTTTCCCCCTCTGCCTCTGGAGGAATAATCGCTACGTGTGTCAGGCAAGGCTCCCTGGGATTTTCGGAACCATATCTTGCCACTCTTCTGACCTTTGGAGTAAGGTCTAGAGGGAGTGGAAAAACGGACTCCCACAGCAGAGAGTCTTGCCTTCTTGCTCACACCTAGTCAAAGTGTCTTTCACCTGTGGTCCAAAAAGAAAGGAACCATCAAAGTGGGTGTTGGTGAAGGATGCTCGAAAGGGATCCGCAAAGTTACACAGCTGCAGCCATGCATGCCTCTTAAGGGCCACACCTGTACCTGCGGCTCTACTCGCACCATCGGCTGCATAGGAAATGAGCCTCATGGAGGAGTTAACTACAGAATTAAGCTTCACCAGCTGGGAACCTCAGCTGATGGATCTTGAAGGGTATCTCCAAGCTCTTTAAGGAGATCTCTCTGAAGCCGGGTAAAATGACATAAGTAGTTCAGTGACCTCATACAGAAGGTCGCTGAAGCGAACATTCACTTCCCATATCTGTCCATCGTCCTAGACTCCTTGTTAGGAGGATGGACAGAAGAAGAGGTCTCTGTTAACTATTTTTTGGTGGCTGTTGCTACCACCATGGCATCAACAGGAACACATTTAGTAAGGAATTGCTTATCCTGGGGTGCAGTGATGAATTTACCAGGTCTCCTCGGAGTTGGTTCCACTGTATCTGGAGCTGACCAAGCCTTCTGAGCAACCACTCAGAAAGGTGGAGAAACCCAGGAGGTGGAAGATCGGGAACCGAAAGCATCCAGAAATACAGACTCATCCTCGGTAGGGGCTAGGGGATTCCAGTTCCCCCTCTGCTTAAGCATTTCTTGGATGTCCGAGAAGGAAACATCTTCAGAGGGGGATCTCGAGGACCCTTCTGAATCATCTAAGTATGTATCAGAAGTGACAGACTCGGGGGAGTCAATGTGCTTCCTCTTGCACTTCTTCTTACGAGGGGGCTCCTCTGAATGATCAAGGGAGGCCTCGGAAGAAGAGGAAACACCCAATGGGGTGTCCTGGAGCATTGGTTCCCTACGCTTGGGGCCTGGAGGAGGAGCAGAGGTTGGCACAGGCACTACAGGGGACGGAGCCGGTGGGGCTGACAGTGGAGCTGACTCAGTGGCCAGCACACTCCTCATGACATCGAAGGCATCCCTGCCACGATGCAGAGAAAGCTCCGGTTCCGAGGAAATAGGAATCTTTCTCCGCACCGAGGGAGATGGCTACGAGGCCGATGTAGACGCAGAGCTCACCTGCGCCGAAGCTCTAAGAGGGAGAATGGAGTCGGACAAGGGTCCGATGTCACTCGCCCCCTCAGAGCCGACGAGGGAGCCCTGGTGCCCAAATCCCTCGACGTACGGCACCGAGGGGATCGGAGCCGACTTCGGAACCGAAGGAGATAGAGTTATCGGAGCCAACGGTTCCACTACTCGAACCCCAATGAACTCCGCCTCTGAACTCATTGGAGTCAGAGGAGGAACATCGAGAGAAGTGGACGGAGCAGACACCTGTTGAGAAGGGCTGGACAACATCTTGGCAAGTGCCTGCGACTTTAGCAACCTACTGACTACTCTCTCCACATCGTGATCCGACAGCCTAGAGGATCGAGAGGAGTGAGAGGATCGGTGACTACGCTCGCTCTGAAGTAAAGGACACCAAGGAGCTGAATCACCGATTCTAGTGAAGGGGACCTCAGCCTCTTGTGGCTCCGTGACGGCTCCTAAGTCTCTGATGGAGCCGAGAGGGAGATTGTCTTGTCGGTGCCAGCCGGAACCGAAGTGGAAGGTAAAATCTGAACCGAAGACGGCTCCGAACCTGGAGCCGACGGCTTGGTAGGTTTAGGAGATTTCACAGGCTGAGAGCTCTTGGCCGGTGAATCCTGGGGTTTTAAAAGACCCCCAAGAATAAGCTTATTCTTAGGGGTTTTAAAAGACCCCTAAGAATAAGCTTATTCTTATGCTCCTGCAGGACTTTTGGACTAAATGCATGGCAGATAGAACAAGAGTCCTGCAGGTGCACAGCGCCTAAACAACAGAAGCAAGAAGTGTGCCCATCTGTCAGAGACATTTTCTGACAGCAAGAGTCACACTTATTGAACCCCGAAACTTTGGATTCCTTTGACATCCTTAAAGAAGGAAAACAACAATTATAACAACTACCAGATGCAATATACAGTCTACACAAAAAACACACTCTACTATAAGACTATAGTTAAAGGTTTTTTTTTTTTTTTTGTTTATGTAAACAGGAAAGCCTCTAACTTAAATGGCTAGTCTATGAGAAAAAGGTAGAAGAAAAGCCTCTAACTTAAACGGCTAACCTGTCAAGAAGAGGTAGGGGGGGAGGGGTGGGGGAGAACTCTCTAAGTTAAACGAGTTCTACAAGAAAAAGAAGGGATACTACAACTAAACAAGGCTAACGTTAATAATAAAACACTAAAAGTGTTGAATTCTAGAATAAGAAAGTTATACAAAAAACTTTATACGAGACTGAGCCAGAAAAACGACACCTCACAGCTGAAGCAGCAAACGAGATCTGGGTAGCTATCGCTAGGCATCATGGGATAAGGGGTAGCCTCGAGCCAGTAAACAGCTCTTGAGCTATTGAAGATGGCTGAGTCGGAGCCAAGGATTGGCTCCGATCCCAACCAGCAAGAACGAAGGCGAGATAGACAACTTAACATCAACTGTTATTACATTGTTCTGCCAAATTGGTTGAATAGCATATTGGATAGTTAGACATGCTTCCTAAGGAAGGAATACATAGCAATACATTGTGGCCATCATATATATCCAATGAATGGAATGGAATGTTTGGACATCTCTTCAGTGCTCACCAGTATTTCTGCTGACTGAAAATGAATTAGAAGATAGTAGCTTGTATTTGTTAGACTTTGCACTGTTGGAACTACCAGGAACCAGTTGTCTACGTATGTAAAAACCTGGCCCCT